>NC_052396.1:15131135-15242237 GCF_009389715.1 Phoenix dactylifera | reverse complement strand
ACTTGGGGTCGACTCAACTTCCAGTGGGGTCAACCCAACTTTCACTGGGGTCCACTCCTGCTACAGTAGGGTCGACCCTCTCAGGGATCACAGAACCTTGTATTTCAGCTGTTTTTCACTGGGGTCGACTCAAGCTACAGTGGGGTCGACTCAAGTTTCATTGGGGTCGACCCTCTCAGGGATTCCATAGACACAGTTTTGAACGACATAGCCTTGGGGTCGACTCATGTTCAGTTGGGGTCGACTCCATTGGGGTCGACTCAAGCATTCCTGGGGTCAGCTCAAGGAAAGTTGGGGTCGGCCCTCTCAGTAAATTTCAGAGACTTGTTTTCTTAAGGCTTAAAGATGGGATCGACTCAAGCATACTTGGGGTCGACTCCACTACTGTTCATCCATGCCATTTTCGCAGAGGTGTGCCTGATGGTTCCATGATGTGCCAGGGTCGACTCCACCTTTCTTGGGGTCGACTCATTCCACACTTTGTTGCATCTTAAAGTTAGACTCATCCATACAATCAATGAAATATACTTCAAGCAATTTTGAATATATGCCATGGTAGTGCTACATACTCTTAACAATGAAAATTACTATTATGCCCTTAAGAGTACGTTTTACTTGAAACTTTACTGAATTATAATTTAGAATTCACTATCCCTTTTCTATCACAAATTTTATCTCATTATTAATCATTGAAAGACATCTTGATCTCATTCTTCTAATGTATCGAGAGTGTCGAACTCAGCAATGATGTATCATGTTAACTTGTAGTATTTAATTAGATATTTTCTCAATGGTTGTGTTAATCATCAAAATAACACTATCATCCTCGTAATCCCTGCTATCAAGCTATTATCGATCGACATTGGAAGTGGGTGATTTGAGGCTAAGGTAGGCTCTTATTGATCACGTCGAGCATATACATACCGGTCCAGCCATTCACGTCAGATCAATCTCGTCCTTAAGTTGGATGCACTCTTCGGTATCGTGCCTATAGTCTTGATAAAAATGTTAGAACTTCTTCTTCTCTTTTGTTCATCAGTGCCTTCATTCAATGCAGAGGTCGCAGGTAACCTGGCCTTCAATCTCCATGAAGATCTAAGTCCTCAATGCATTGAGAGGAGTATACCTCCCAAATGTTTAAGGAGAACTTTTGGGCCGGCGTGAGCTCTTTCCTCCTCAAGTTTAAGTACTCCTCGATGCACCTTGCTCTTCACATCTACTCTTGCCTCCTCGACCTGCTCTTCCCCCAATCGACTCGCGATAGGTGGCCACGGCTTCCTCTATGTTGACAGACTTTTTAGCTCGAGCCAACATCTTGGCGAGGTCTACAGGAAAGTGCTTTTCTAAAGAAAAGAAAAAATGAGATGGCCTTAAACCACCCTTCATTGCTGACATCACAATTGACTAATCTAGATCGCGGACTTCCAACGTTGCCGCATTGAAGCTTTTGACATAATCCCTAAGAAATTCCCTTTTCTCTGCTTGATATCAAACAATGCATCGAAACCACGACACTGTCTTCGACTACAGATGAAGTGCACTGTTAAAAGTCGTTCGAGCTGCTCGAAAGAATGAATTAACTTGGGCTGACATACTGAAAACTAGAACCAAGCCGCTTTGCAAAGAGTAGCAGAAAAAGATTTGCAAAGCACGATGATGGTAGCTCCATGCATTATTATGAGAGCTTTAAAGCTTTCCAAATGATCCAAAAAATTCGAAGTATCGTCATATGGTTTTACCTGAGATATTTTGAACCGAGGAAGGATTAGTTGTTCCACGACCTGTCGAAAAAAGAGAGTTTCCATAGAGAAGTTGAGATCATTATTCACCCTTAAAGTTTGTCCCTTAAAGGCCTGAATCTGACGGCCTATCTCTTCGATTTTTCTATGAAGGTCGGCTTCCCACTGAGATAGCGGCATCCCTCTAGAACACCCTCATCTCCATGTACATCTTCTACTTGGTGTCCACTCACAAGATGTTTGCTGGAATATTGGTCAAATATAGGCATCCCTGTTTTCTCAACTGAGCTTCCATGGAAATCAACTACTATTGTAGCTTAAGTTGCAAAATAACTTTGAGTTACGCAACTTTAATTACAAGACTCTAAGTAACCTCTATAGTCAATCAAGCTTCAACTTATTCTAGTTCAGTAGGGAGTTAGCAAAGGATGGAACAGCTTTTCTAAAGAGAAAAAAATGTGAGTTTAAAAATTTCGGAAAAAATCAATTGGGCCTCCCATAGAATTGCTCGTATTTTCTTCTTTTTTCAACCTTGTACAAATTTACAACCATTAGCTGCATTTTAAGATGTCCAAAAAGCGATGGTCTAGCTCGTGGGGGTAGGATCAGATGAGTTTGGAGAGTCCTTAAGTTCTCTCTCAATTTTCACAGCAGATTTCTTTTTCTAGCATATTTCATGGTACTTCTTAAGCAGATAGGGTTATTTATCCTTTGCCTGATGGTTAAAGCTGCAGGAATACCCGGCCGGGTGGAGGTGTTGATGAAAGCGATATTACAACTTTTATTTTTGGTAAAAACGATGTTACGTCCTTCGAGAAGAGGTTGAGGTGAAAATGGGTAGCATCCTTGAAGAAGAGGATAAGCTGAAAATGCGAAGCACAGATCTTTTTTTTTGCCCACTTTCACGTGCACTTTTTGGACCGACAGCAGCATCCAAAAGGTATATAGCAGTATATTAATTATTAAGTATGCATATACAGTAAAACATAAGATTTGAATCTTTTCACATATGAGCCTTTTACTATGAAATGTTAATGCCTGACTTAGTTGTCCAGGTGATCAGATCTGCTCATCCGTCTCACGCTTTCCCCAGAAGTTAGGCCCGCCCGCGTCTTTTTTTTTTTTTTTTTTTTTTTTCCTCTCTCTTTCTTCTCCTGGGTTCTCCATGATACGTGGTCGACAGGACAAATGCACGCATCTCACAAAAACCGCCGTTTTATAGGCACACAGATACAGGGCTAGAGCTTCGAGGACACCTGGGCTTGCCCGATGTAATGATGCGCTGCGGACGGTTCAGTACTTTGCCTTTTTTTTCCACTGGCTCGAAAGCGAGGTGCTTCCATCAGTGGACGATACATTGGTATCCAACTTTGTCTGCTTATGGCTCACCATTGAGCACCGAACAATGGAGTTCTGCCACAAGCTATGGCCTGACACTTGCATGGAAGCCAGTCTAATATGCCGTCAGTGGAGTCACCCTTTAGTTTGTTGGTTATCTGTGGATTTTCTTCCTCTGTTGGTTTATCTTTGGATGGAAGTGTTTCACAGATGCCACATCTGTGTTGATCGCCGCGACAGCCAAGGGGAACGTATTAGCACGCAGCAGCAGATTCGTCGAGCTACAGGTTACAGTACGAACTCAAGGAAAAGCTCATTATCATATCAAGTACACTTTATACAATGGCAGACAACTTGATGGCAGCAATGTTCATCGACGCACCAAGCTCAACCAGTCTGTTAGAATCATTCTAAATTATTCTAAAATGATTCCATATATATTCTTAATTAAATTATTGATTGATTTATAATTGATTATGCCAAACTTAATTGGCCTTCTAAAGACTGATTATGCCAACCTTAATCGGCCTCCATAAAAATTGATTATATTATCAAACTTAATCGGCCTTCTAAAGACCGATTGTGTCAAACTTAATTGTCAGCCTCCTATTACTATATAAAGGCTGATTGCATTGCCAAACTTAGTCGGCCTTCTAAAGGCTGATTGTGCCAAACTTAGTTGGCCTCCATAAAAACTAATCGTATTACCAAACTTAGTCAGTCTCCTAATACTATATAAAGATTGCTCTTGTACATTGTAATTCACAGAAAAATATAATTCTCTTGTCTACTTCTTCTATTTTCAACATGGTATCAAAGCGAGGTTGTTCTGTCTCGACGTTTCTCTCATCAGAAGCCTAAAGCCTCAGATCGGCTACCTCCAAACATTCCGTAGCCAACCGAGCCTCCACGTGCCTCATGCGCTAGCCCATCCATCTGCCAGCCATGCACCCCCATGTGCCAAACCCACGCACCCCCACTCGCCAACCCCACGCACCCCCACTCGCCCTAGCCACACGCCCACACGCCCCACCGGCAACTCTTTTCCAGCGACTTTTTCGGCGACCACTGTTTCGATAATTTTTATCCCCATCTTGCTGTTTTGGTGTCCTTCTATTCATATTGTGCTTAATACACCTAAAATCATGGCCTAAAATCTATCCAACACCAAAGAAGTGACTCAACCCATCTCTATCATTCTCGATGGCTCGAACTACAATGCATGGTCCAATGCTATGCCCATGTGGCTTCGCAAACATCGTCTTTGGAGATTTGTTACTGTTGCCGAGAACAAACCCAAGAAAGGAGAGAAAGAGAAACAAGATGCCTTTGACAATCGTCTTGCCAACTAGGAAAGCGCACACTTCAGAATCATTTTCTAGCTTTCCAATATAAGTGTTGTCTCCATTGGCAATACTCTTAACAAGATTGAGAATGCCAAAGATGCATGGGATCTGCTAGCACAGCGGTATAACAAAGCCGACCTCTTCCAGCAGTATCAACTCTCCACCAAACTTCATCGTATGCGACAAGAACTAGGTCAGTCTATTATTGATTTCTTCTCTCAGATGAATTATGTTTGGGATCAACTCTCTTTGTGTGAGCCCGAACTAACCGATCCTGAAGATGTCAAGAAGTTTATGGTATATCAAGATGGTATTTGGTTCAATTTTTGATGGCTATCAGGGATGACTTTGAAAGCACTCGCGCTGCTCTATTACATTGTTCTCCCCTGCCGACTCTAGAGAGTGCATTGAGTGAGCTCATTTTCGAGGAGACTAGGTTTTCCACGATGAGGCTGCCTACCTCAGAGCCAATTATGTCCACTCCTTCTGCACCTCCTGCTCGGCCCGCTTCATCTAATCGCACTATTCAGTGCAACTAGTATAAGAAGTGGGATCATAAGGCCAACGAGTGCAAGAAATGTCTTAAAACTTCTGGCCAGAGAGTTTATTTCCCAAAGTCTACTGCTGCTACTCATTCAAAATCTTTGGATGGTTCATCTGTAGACTCTTCTGCCCCAACTATATCTCTCTCTACTGCTGAGGTTGAAGCCCTTATCCATCAGATTCTATATAAAGATAATCTCTTTTCTGCTCTGTCCACCATCTCAGGTAACCAATCTTGGTATCTTGATTGTGCTTGTTGTAACTATATGACCTCTGATTCCTCTTTTCTTACTTTCACAAATAAATTATCTCACTCAACTATAATTTACACTGCCAATGGTTCTCACATGCATGTTAGTTTTGGTGGTTCTATCTCTACTCCTTAGCTATCAGTTACTGATACATTTCTTATTCCCAAATTATCTTTAAATTTGTTATTTGTCAAACAACTTTGTGAACTAGGTCTTGAGTTACATTTCACAATTCATGGTGTTGTGGTGCAAGATCCACAGACGGGACAGGTTGTTAGGACTGTCTGTAAGGTTGCTCGTTTGTTCGAGCTCACCTCTTTACATCTTCTGGTCAATGTGTGAGCTACAACTTTATCTCGTACGACGTCAGCTACTCAGTCTTTGGCACTCTCACCTAGGGCATGCCTTTGTGTCTCGTATTTGCTCATTAATTGCTAGTGGTCATTTAAGTTCTGTGAGTCCTGAGTCATTTGATTGTGTATCTAGTGAGCTTGGGAAACATTCTAGTTTACCTTTTAATAATAGTGACTCAATTTCTTTAGCACCTTTTGAGCTGGTACATTTTGATGTTTGGGGACCTGGTTGACGAGATGTACAGCATAGGCAATATCTAGCCTACTATAGGGGGATCACATTATTTTGTAATTTTCGTTGATGACTATTCTCGATACACATGGCTTTATCTTATGCGCAACCGGTCTGAACTTCGATAAATTTATATTGATTTTTAGAAAATGATTCAAACCCAATTTTCTCGTTCAATTAAGATTTTTCGATCTGATAATGCCATGGTGTATAGAAAATCCACTTTTCTCAATACCTTGAAACAAAATGGCACGATCCCACATCGTTCATATTTTGCAACCTCCCAACATAATGCTGAGTGCAAGCATAGGCATATTTTGAATACTATTCGAGCATTTCTTCTTTCTGCATCTGTTCTAGAATTCTTTTGGGGCGAAGCAGCTCTCACTGTGGTTTACACTATTAATCGCACTCCTTCGCCCACGACACATCATAAGTCGCCCTATGAACTTCCCTATGGGCAAATTCCTGACTACTACTCCCTTCAGGTTTTTGGAAGTGTGTTTCATTCTTCTCCAGCCCAATGAGCATACTAAGCTACAGCCTAGATCCCACTTGTGTTGCTTCTTAGGATGGTATAGAACATAAGGGTTATCGTTGCTATGATCCCATTGAGCAACGTCTTCGAATATCCTTCCATGTTACCTTTTGGGAGCATAAGATGTTTAGCAACATGTCCTCCTTTCCACCTCCACTCCAGGGACATGTCTTGATATTCACTGATGTTTTTGTCGATTTGCTACTAGACACTAATGACCTTGATGCAAGACCAATGAGCTCCAATAACGCTCAATCGATGGGCACTACTATAGATCCTGATCTCTCTGTAGGTCCTCCCACTTCACCACTAGAATTGTCTTCCTCTTAGCTTGATCCTTCCATCCTTCGCCACTCCACTAGGATAAGAGCACTTCCTACTCATCTTCGTGATTATCACTGCTATACTGCTCGTGCTTCTTTACACGAACCTCACACCTACTGTGAGGCTTCCTCTAACCCTCTTTGGCAGCAAGCTATGACCGACGAACTCGATGCCCTTCACAAAACTCATACATGGGATTTGGTTGATCTTCCTCCTGGAAAGACTATAGTTGGTCACAAATAGGTCGACAAGATAAAAACTAACTCTAATGGTTTTGAGATGCGATGTAAAGCACGTCTGATGGCAAAGAGATATATACTCAAGAGTATGGCATTAATTATGAGGAGACATTTATCCCTGTTGCTCGCATTACCTCCGTCTGCTCTCTTCTAGTTGTGGCCTCGGCACGCCACTAGACTTTATTTCAGATGGATGTGAAGAATGCCTTCCTCCATGGTGATTTGACTAAGGAGGTATACATGGAGACTCCCCCAAGGTACCCTCATCCTCCTGGTAAGGTTTACCGTCTTCGACAAGCCTTGTATAGACTTAAGCAAGCTCCACAGGCTTGGTTTGCTAAATTCAGCTCCACTGTTGCACAGCTTAGATTTACTTCTAGCCTCTACGACTCTGCTCTCTTCACTCGTCAGACTGTTGTATCACCATTCCACTACTTTATATTGACGACATGATTATTATTGGTGATGACATTTCTGGTATTCATGAGCTTAAGCAGATTTTGAGTCAGCACTTTGAGATGAAGGATCTTGGTTTTCTCAGTTATTTTCTGGGATTGGAGGTGTCTCCTGCCTCTGATGACTACTATCTCACCCAGGCCAAGTATGCCTCTGATCTCCTTTCTCGTGCTGGTCTTACTGATTGCAAGACGGCTGACAGTCCCTTAGAATCCAACATCAAGCTCCATGCAATAGATGGAAAGCTCCTTCCATATGCTACTGTTCAACCAGGCTAGCTCCACGCTCTATTCATTATGCAACTGTTCTTTGCATCTTACGCTATGTGAAGGGTACCTTGTTTCATGGACTTCATTTTTCTTCTCACTTGTCCCTGATATTATAGGTTTATTCTTTTAATGCTACTTGGCCGGTGATCGTACTAATCAGCGCTTTGCCACTAGTTTTCTTTTCCTATTGGATGACTTTCTCGTCTCTTGGCGAAGCAAGAAACAGATAGTTGTTGCTCACTCTAGCACTGAGGCTGAATATCAAGCCCTTGCTGATACTACTTCCGAACTTCTTTGGCTTCGTTGGCTTCTACAGAATATGGATACTCCTCAATAGTTGAGCACTCCTATTTATTAGACAGACATAGTGCTATTCAGATTGCTCATAATGATGTCTTCTATGAGCCCACCAAACATATTGAGATCGATTGTCATTTTGTGCATCATCATTTACAGGAGGTCACTCTTCGTCTTTGTCCTGTCACTTCGGTTGATCAGTTTGCATATGTCTTCACCAAAGCTCATCTTCCTGGCATCTTTCGATCTCTTATTTCCAAACTCAAGTTGGTGTCCACTTTACCACCTTGAGTTTGAAGGGAGATGTCAGAATCATTCTAGATTATTCTAGAATGATTACATATATAACCTTGATTAGAACCTTGATTGATTTGTGATTGACTATGTCAAACCTAGTCGGCCTCCTAAAGGCTAATTATGCCAAACTTAATCGGCCTCCATAAAGACCGATTGTATTACTAAACTTAGTCGGCTTCCTAAAGGTTGATTGCGTCAAACTTAGTAGTCGGCCTCCTAGTACTATATAAAGGTTGATTGTGTTACCAAACTTAATCGGCCTCCTAAACGTTGATTGTGCCAAAAATAGTCGGCCTCCATAAAGACTGATTGTGTTACCAAACTTAGTCAGCCTCCTAGTACTATATAAAGACTGTTCCTATATATTGTAATTCATAGACAGGAATACAATTAACTTCTCTCATTCTTTTACTTTCAACACAGTCCACTTTATAGTTATCCTACGATGTGCTCGATCATATGCCCAAATTTCAGCTTCTTACCAATTTTGTTCTAAAATCCATTGGCTAGAGTAACATTTCCTCGCAGGTCATTAGGGTACAATCTCAAACCAATTCTAGACATCGGTTCTTCGTAAAGTTGGAGTGATTTTTGCTCACCCATCATCGAGAAAGATGAATCCAGTAGCAAATCCTGCCGTTTGTCAGAGTCACACCACGAAGCCTTTGATGGCCTATCCATTTGCACTAACATGGTGCAGCTGCTGCTTTCCAGCAGGGAGCACTCCCGTACCCGTCCTCCTTGATAATTTCCGGGTTGGTTTGTACTAATTTCTCCACCACCAAAAAGTGCTTCAGCTGTTACAGCGTTCTGAAAGTGTGTACCCAAATGCTTGATGCAGAGAATAATAATTCAAGAAAATGTACTCCATGCACATAAAAGCAATACTCAAACAAGTGAGTCCACCAAGTCCTTGCCAATCTCACATGCAAGCTATTAGCTCTTCCCTGACGTTAAATCCTCCTAAACTTGAATCGAGCAAACACTTCTAAGGGAGGAAAAGGGGGGTAAACAGTTGCAACTATTTCAACATACAAAATTGTTGCACCTACCTGATGTTCTCTCACATTTAAGGGATCAAACAAAAACATCATTGTTTACACGTCTGTTAACCCAGGTATGAAACATAGAGTCAACTAAGCAAATTGAATTGATTTGCAGGTGAACAAAATTACAGGATTTGGACAAATTTTTTTTCTATAGTTTAACTTCGCTGGGGCACTGGTTGTCAGAACTTGTAAACTACGAAAGCAAAGCGATCTAGGTTGGATTTGTGATGCACTTTGATATCCTCTTCTATAGAATAACTGATCAAGAATCTCCTTAAAAGCTGATTATGGTGCATCACTCATGATGGGTGGTGCTCTGGAGCCAACCACAGTTTCACTTTTTTGTCAGCACCAGCTGTGACTAAAACTATTGTGGGTCCGCCGCCTGCAAAAGTCGGCAGGAAGCAGTAATATGAGCATGGTTAGACCTATTAAATTCTTCTCTCACATTTTGGAGTTATTAATGCAAGCAAAAGTTAGGTTGGTAATCAAGTGCCCAGTTTATGCATTGCTCAGATGAACTTGACCTTATTACAAGTTAATGGCCTGACTTATGAGCTGTGAAGATACTCTCCTAGTACTGCAAGCTAAGGGGCTGTTAGTGTTCTTGTTGCCATCAGGAAAGGGTGCAGGTGCAGGAAGGGGGATGATGAAGAAAAACTTAGGAAATGACTGCAAGTTGATTATCCCAAGAAGAATCCAAAGCATGTGAACTATCCTAGAAGATTCAGCTACTAAGTCTTGGGTTCCCTAGAAAACAATAGGATTTTATAGGATAAGAACATTCAGATGTTTTTCTAACCCATAGCGTAAATAATTCTTACTTGGTAGTCTTAAAAACATATAAATAGGGCTGTTCCATTAACAAAGAAAAAAAGAAATCCAGTTTTCTCCCCGCAATTTGTGTGCACGAGTTCTAGCCATTTTCTGCTCTGCTTTTTCTTCTAATGCCTTGTCATGCTCTGCTGCTACACCAAAGACATCATTCTGGTTGCCACACCCAAGGAATCCTCTCTCTTTCTCCATCTCTCAGCTAGTTTAAGGTTTGAGGTGGGGTTAGCCATGGACAAAAGGAATGGCAAGGACTAGAAAGAAATCTTTCGGATCAAGTGCAAAGGCTATTAATGGGAACAGTGCGGTGGAGTTCTAGAAAAAATGGTGACTCTTATACATGACTTGTCGGATTACCCCCATACGCGTTGCGACAATCGCAGTGAAAAAACATACACGGGGTTGTTCATTGATGCGCTCGCAAAATTGCTCTCCCAATTGCAGGAGAGTCGTACAAGTAATAAATTCTCGGAAGTCCGAGGTCGAATCCTCAGAGAACGGTATAGATATTATTAGCATAATTTCAGATGTAATTTTCAGAGATTAAAAAGAGAGAATAATAGGTAATTAAATACAGTTCAAGAATATAGAGAAGGCTAGGGATCCGGAATCTTCCTTGACAATATTACTTTCAATAAATAAACTCGGCGATTCTTGATTAAGGATTAATATGATTGAGTGGTTCTAATCATGGAGTATACAATCTGAAAATATGAATTCAACATCAAAGTATTTATCGTACCAGTTACGTCTACGACAAATCAAACATTGAAACAATTCATGCATCAATTTATATATAAACCATACAAGATCTATCTAATAAATAAATATGCAAGAATCCAAATCATACCAATAGATATAAAACCATTAGAATACAAGTTTAGAGGGTACTTGATGAAAGCAATATGACAAGGGTTCATCCATCACCTTTTGCCAAAGAAATCAGCCACTCATTTCATACATTAGTCCCTCTTTCATTTTTCCTTTTCTCTTCTCTTTTTTTTTTTTCTTTTCAGAAACAGGGGATACCCTGTTTCCTTCTTCTCTTTTCCTTCAATCACAGCAGCCGGCTCCTCTGTTCTTCCTCTTCTTCTCCCCAAATCAGCCCGGCTCCTCTGTTTGAGCTCCCTATTTTCGGATCAGAGGCCTCCTCATATAGATCCCCAGAGCCTATGGACAAGCTATGATTCCCCTGATCGTGCATGGAGAGGAGCTGAAGACGGAGCGGACGCGGTGGGGTGGATCTGGGAGGTGATCGCGGGAGGATCCGGCGCTGGGGGTGCGACGCTTCACGGGATGCTGAGATCACGGGCGGATCCGGGGCTGATGGGTGGGACGCCGAGGATCGTGCGTGGGAGGCTGAGGTCTGGGAGGTGAGGTGACCGCGGGACGATCACGGAGAATTGCTCGCACTGGGGGGGTCTGATTAGCGAAAACAGGAGAAAGCTGGAAATGCGGACGAGATGGGCGGAAGAACGCCAATCTCGGCCGGGAGGAAGGCTGATCGTGAACTCCGGAGCATTGTGGACGGCTGGGATGGCTGAGACGCAGATCCGAAAGCAAAGGAAGCCGATCGCGGTTGAGGACAACGCGTGGATGCTACTGGGAAGCGGACGGATGCAGGCGGATGAGGTGGGCGAACGGCTGGGCGGTGATCGCGGAAGGCTTGGGACGCTTCACGGATAGCCGGGACGGATTGCGATCGCGGGAGCTGGAGCTGGAGCGCGTGAGGCGCAGGGTGAGCGGACGGCTGCGGGATTGAAGCTTGGAAGAGGCAGACGTGGACGGTACCAGTTGGACACGAACGCTGGAAGGATGAGAAAGCGGTCAAGATGGGGAGGGAGGAGTTCTAATACGCTGGAACGTGGACGGTGCAGATGGTTGGAAGCTTGAGTTGCATCGTGGAATTTGGGAAGTCGCTCGGGTGCGCAGAAAAAGAGTCATGGACTCTGTTCTGCAGTTGGGAAGATGCATCCTTTTTAGATGAATTTATACAGAATAATGATAAAAATTATAATAAGTGCTAAAGATAAAATATTAATTATGCAAATGTTAACACATATTATTTATCATTATTTTGCTAGCATTAGGCTAAGTTAATTGGTACTTAGATCGCACTTTTGTGCTCTCATCATACCCCCCAACTATCTTATTGCTAGTCTCTAGCAATTCAGAGTAAACAATAACATGAGAGTACAAAAAGTGTTGGTTAATCCTTTGACTTTTTATTAAAGCTAAAGACATAAAACTAAGATATGTACCCATTTTCGTAGGGCATCATGATTGCACTTAGCACGTGCAACAAGCCGTTAAACTCCTGGGTTACCCTAGTGGACGAGTGTTGTCTCGTGGGGGTTTTCAGGGATGTTACCCACAAACATCATGAATAATATGACATGAGATCCTAAAAATATGAAATAAAGCCTAAGCTAATACACATGTAATTAATTAATATATATTTTCAAGCACGGCAACTTTCAAAGCAACGAAAATATGAAAGTGTAGTGTGCATAAAATATGACTTTCTCAGAGTACTAATACCTCCACCATAATAGGGCATCGTCCGAGTTTTAGGTGCACTACTCAAGTTCACAAGTGTTTTCTACAATTTGTCAGAACCTGATCCATCAAATTTTTAGAATATCACATATTGTCTAAATTTGTCAAGAATGGTTCGCATGTAAAGAAAGAGCTGTCAATCCCAACTAAACAACCCAGGTACATAGAGGTTCAACATAATGGAGTCAAACCAGTCATTACTACATGTCAATAGGTTCAGCCTGACCAACTCATTCATGCTTATTTTTATTTCATCATTTTTTTTATAATAATTTTTAAACACAAATGACGACTATAAATGTCCAACCCCATTAGGCTCTAGTAAGGTCCATGTAGCGAGCTTTCAGCCAATGACCCCCGATCCAATTGGCTCAAGACATTAGGTGAAACACACCTCGGACTTAATTACTCGAACCAGACTACGCCACGAGGCCAGACTTGTCATCATAAGGATATATTATTATATATATATTTAATAATTATGTAAGAAAAGAGAAGGTAGACTGAACCATATAGGTATTTTTATATATATGTGACTGCATCGTGACTATAGGTCAACCAAGGTCGGATCTTAAAGCACCTAAGTAATCTAGTCGGGATATTCAACCTCTATCTTCATATGAAAACCAAATCATGAACCTTATGGTACGAACAAGGATACTTATACTTCTTTTATGGATAAAACTAACAAGAATGCAGTAAACAAATGTAAACTCCTGAGGCCTTCCTATTGTCATTAAGTACATTTGTGGAGATCTAATAATAGGCCTCTGATCAGTCATAGTATGCATGTGTTCCTTGCCTCAATAGTTGCACAAATTCGATATGGAAATACATGTGCATTTGCTCAGAAAAGAAAGTAGTAGAATAAATCAAATGCAAAAACATTTTTTTTAACCAAAATATTTTCCTCCCTCCAACTTAAACATTGCATTGTCCTCAATGTAATAGATACAATAGAGAAAATAATATTGGAGAGAAGAGCAATACCTTGAGCTGTTGATATCCAGAAAAGAATACCTACAAAATAAGAAAAAAATTAGAAATAAAAAAAATAATTCTAACTAATATACATATACCTTTGCTGTCATACTCAATCGTAAGAAGGCTCTCCCAAGGAAAATGAGTCCTCTTCATTTGCAAAATTCTCAAGGAAAAGTTTAAGTCTGTGTCCATTCACCTTAAATAACGTACCATCCTGTAGATTCTCAATCTCAACCGCCCCATGTGGAAAAACAGTTTTTACAATGAAAGGACCTGTCCACCTTGATCATAACTTACCAGGAAACAGATGTAAGTGGGAGTCGTATAAAAGAACTTTTTGCAAAGGTTCAAAAGTTTTTTTCAAAATTGATTTATCATGTAAGATCTTCATTCGTTCTTTACAAATCTTAGCATTATCATAAGCATCTCTGCGAATCTCGTTAAGCTCGTTCAATTGCAATTTTCTAGCTAGACCGGCATCACGTAAATCAAAATTTAATTTTCTAATTGCCCAATACAATTTATGCTCTATTTCTACAGGCAGATGACATGCTTTTCCGTAAACTAGCCGGTAGGAAGACATGCCAAGAATGGTTTTGTATGCAGTACGATAAGCCCATAATGCATCTGATAGTTTCAAGGACCAATCTTTTCATGATGGGTTCACCGTTTTCTCTAAAATACGCTTGATCTCTCTATTGGCTAACTCTACCTGGCCACTAGTTTGCGGATGATATGGAGTAGCAACTCTATGGGTGACACCATACTTTTTCAATAAGATCTCGAAAGGCATATTACAAAAGTGTTTTCCACCGTCACTAATTATAACCTTAGGCATCCCAAATCGTGAAAAAATATTTTCTTTTAAAAACTTCAGGACAGGTTTGTGATCATTGGTCTTATAAGCGACAGCTTCTACCCATTTGGACACATATTCGGCCCCAACTAAAATGTACTCATATCCAAAAGACGGTGGAAATGGGCCCATAAAATCGATGCCCCATATGTCAAAAATTTCAATAGTAGTAATGGGCTGAAGAGGCATCATTTGCCTACGAGTTAGACTCCCAACACGTTGACATGGGTCACATGTCCTACAGAACTCGTGGGCATCTTTAAATAGTGTAGGCCAATAAAAACCACATTGCAACACCTTAGCTGCCGTTTTCTTAGAAGCAAAGTGTCCACCACAAGCATCAGTGTGACAGAAAGAAAGTACGCTTTGTATATCATGATCCGGTATGCATCGTCTAAAAATTTGATCATTGCAATATTTAAATAAATAGAGTTCGTCATAGTAATAATTTCTCACTTTGCGAAAAAAAATAAATTTCTATCTGTCGAGCCCCAATGCTCCGGAATCCAGTTCGTGACAAGAAAGTTTACAATATCAGCATACCATGGCATAGTAGAAAGTGCAAACGACTGCTCTTCGGGGAATGAGTCCTTGATGGAGAACTGTGGTGCCGAATCATTAAAAACTAATCGTGATAAATAGTCAGCAACCACATTCTCTACTCCTTTTTTATCTTTGATAGTGATGTCAAATTCTTAGAGTAGAAGTATCCATCGTATTAAGCATGGTTTGGCCTCTTTCTTATCCAACAAATATTTTAGTGTCGCATGGTCCATGAAGATAACAATAGGAGCACCAAGGATATAAGAGCGAAATTTATCTAAGGCAAATACTACTGCAAGCAATTCCTTCTCGGTGGTAGTGTAATTCATTTGAGCATCGTTTAAGATTTTGCTTGCATAGTAAATGACATATGGCTTATTATCCTTGCGTTGTCCAAGGACAGCTCCTATCGCATAGTCGCTAGCATCGCACATAATCTCAAAAGTTAATGACCAATCAGATGGTCGCACGATGGGTGCAGTGCTAAGCATAGACTTCAACTTTTCGAATGCCTCCTGACAGGTTTCAATCCAATTGAACGGTGTATCAAGGGATAGGAGGTTACATAATGGTCGAGCTATGACACTAAAGTTCCTGATGAACTTCCTATAAAATCCGGCGTGACCCAAAAATGATCTAACATCTCTAACCGTCTTGGGTGCAGGTAGCTTAGCAATTAAATCAATCTTAGCTCTATCTACTTTCATGCCCTTCGATGAAACAATATGTCCTAAGACAATTCCTTTAGGTACCATGAAGTGGCATTTATCCCAATTCAGTATCAGATTCTTCTTCATACATCGAGCTAAGACTACTTGTAAATGTAAAAGACAATTATCAAATGAGTCGCCAAAAATGGAGAAGTCGTCCATGAACACTTCTAAAATTTTTCGTTCATGTCTTCAAAAATGCTGAGCATGCATCTTTGGAATGTTGCAGGTGCATTACACAACCCAAATAGCATTCATCGGAAAGCAAATATGCCAAAAGAACAAATGAAGGTAGTCTTTTCTTGATCTTCTTATGAAATTTCAATTTGATAATATCCCGAATAGCCATCGAGAAAATAATAGAAATCATGCCCTGCAACTCTCTCCAACACTTGGTCTAGAAAGGGTAGAGGAAAGTGATCCTTTCGTGTGACCAAATTCAGCTTTCGGTAGTCAACACACATGCGCCAACTCGTCGGGACACGAGTTGGAACTAGTTCACCTTATTTATTTTCTACTACCGTCAAACCTGACTTCTTAGGAACGACTTGAGTAGGGCTTACCCACTTGCTGTCGAAAATTGGGTAAATAATACCCATGTCAAGCAACTTGAGGACTTCTGCCTTAACCACATCTCTCATCGTAGGATTTAACCTTCGTTGCATTTGCCTTGTGGTTTTGGCATTGTCCTCCAAATATATCCGATGCATACAGATTAAGGGGCTAATCTCCTTCAAGTCTACAATAGACCACCCTAAGGCTCCTTTATGATTCTTTAGAACACCAACTAATTTTCTTTCCTGGGTATGATCAAGTTCAGACGAGATGATTACAGGAAAAGTATCCTCGGGTCCAAGAAATGCATACTTAAGTTCCTTTGGTAAGGATTTCAATTCGAGCTTGGGTGCTCGCTCATGGGATGGTATTATTTTCACCTCTCGAGGCGACAACCTCTCAAATTCTTCTACTTTTGGTCTCCACCCATTGACCATCTTGATATCCAGATTATCCACAATAGGTGTGACTGACAAATCATCATCATCAGTTCCATTAGGACACCAATCAATTAAGCTATCATCGGATGGGTCGTTAATTGCTTTAGCTAACAAATATTCTTCTGCGATGGTTTCAACCCAATCAACCTCCTTACTCTCTTCGAGATCATTGGGTTGTTTGCACACATTAAAAATGTTCAGTTCTAAGGTAATGTTACCAAAAGAAAGCTTCATGACGCCATTCCTACAATTAATCAATGCATTAGAAGTTGCAAGAAATGGACGTCCTTAAATGACCGGATTCTGAGACTGTGAGTTCGAAGCCGGATGTGTGTCCAATACGATAAAATCGACAGAAAAGTAGAACTTATCTACTTAGACTAATACATCCTCGATAATCCCCTTTGGAATTTTAACTGACCTATCAGCTAATTGCAAAGTGATGGAGGTTGGCTTCAACTCACCTAAACCAAGTTGCTCATATACAGAATATGGCAACAAATTCACACTCGCCCCTAAATCTAACAATGCTCGCTCTATCCTAAAGTCGCCTATGATGCATGAGATAGTTGGGCAACCTGGATCTTTTTATTTAGGAAGAATGTTGTGCTGCAAAATAGCACTTATGTTTTCTGTTAAAAATGTCTTCTTCTTAACATTTAATCGGCGCTTGACAGTACACAAGTCCTTCAAAAATTTGGTATATGAGGGTACTTGTTTGATTGCATCAAGAAGAGGTATGTTGATCTTTACTTGTTTAAAAAGTTCAAGAATTTCGAAATTAGGTTAGAGCTTTTGCAATGGCTTTAACCGTTGTGGAAAAGGTGGAGGAAAAGGACATTCAACTTTCTCGGTAGAAGTTGGGACCTCAACTTTTTCTTTGTCCCTTTCATCGGCTTTGGGAGCATCAGAATTAGAAGTGACCTGCGGTCTCAATGGGACGGTCTGATTAATGACTTTTCCATTATGCAAAGTCATGATGCTCTTTGCATGTTCTGTATGCGAACTAGAAGGAGCCATATATTACTACCGTGCACTTGTGGGTTAAGTTGGGGTTGAGCTGGAAGCTTACCCTTCTCTTGAGTACTTAGGATGGTAGTCAACATTGACAATTAGTTCCTTATATCTTCAAAATTTTGAGTATTTTGGGCATTGATATCAGCTTGACTCTGCAGAAAAGATTGTATAGATTGCAAGGTACCCTCAATACTCGGCTTTTGAGGAGGTGGTGGTGCATAAGCCGGATGTGTAGGTGGAGGAGCTGAATGGTGTGACTGTTGAGGATGATCGTTTCTCCATCTAAAATTTGGATGATTCTTCCAACTAGGGTTATAGGTATTCGAGTATGGATTGTTATAAGGCTTTTGGTAGGAGTTCATAGCATTTGCTTGATCGTGCAAGACTTCCTTGAATGCCGGTATGGTGGGGCAATCTGTAGTGGTATGACCAGACATATCGCAGATACCACAACACTCGTTTCTAAGCTCTATAGTCTTAATAGGCTCAACCTTCCTAAGCTCAATTTCTTCTACCTTCCCAGTGAGGGCTGCCATTTTAACATGAAGATCATCCTCAATTCTAAGGTTGTAAAGGCCTTCCCTGTACAGAGCTAGTAGGCTTAGGCAAAGACTTATTGTTTCTATCCCCATTATCCCAAAGTTGGGCAGTCTCAGCAAGGAAATCCAAATACTTCCATGCCTCATTAGGTTGTTTTTCTAAGAATCTACCATTGCATATGGTCTCTACAAACTGTTTCAACTGTGCAGATAGACCTTCATAAAAGAAGCTAATAGTTCTCCAAGTTTCAAACCCATGATGAGGGCATGAGAGAAGGTCTTTAAATCTTTTTCCAACATTCATAAAATGTTTCATTGTCTTTTTGTTGGAAATTGTTGATATGTCTTTTCAAAAAGTTGGTCCTTTGTGTGGGAAAGAACTTCTTTAAAAATTCTCTCTGCATATCTTGTCAAGTTCTTATTGATCAAGGTCGCAAGGAGTTTAGCCTTGTTTTGGCCTTATCCTTTAGAGAGAAAGAGAATAATGTCATCTTAAGGACATCCTCGGTGACGTTCGGCACTCTAAATGTAATGCTCAATTCTTCAAAATCCTTTAAATGAAGATACAGACTCTCGGACTCTAACCCGTGAAACTTGGACAACAATTGGATTACCCCTGGTTTGATGTCAAAATGTCCTACATTATCAGAAAAAATTATGCATGAAGGCTGACTAGTCCTAGCCGGTTGTAGGTATTGTCTTAGGGTCATAACATGGGGTTCACGTTCTCGATCATGGTGACTCCCCGCATCTTCATTTAAATCAGCCATCTCACAAGGTGTGAGATACTGCGAAGGAATTTCAGGGGTGTGTCCTAAGGGATGATCTAAAGTTGTACGACTCAATCGACCGGTGTCGTCCCTATTCCGCTTTAGCATACAAAATTTTTTCTCTC
Organism: Phoenix dactylifera; assembly: GCF_009389715.1. Taxonomy (NCBI): domain Eukaryota; kingdom Viridiplantae; phylum Streptophyta; class Magnoliopsida; order Arecales; family Arecaceae; genus Phoenix; species Phoenix dactylifera. The sequence goes on along the minus strand of NC_052396.1, from coordinate 15,223,037 downwards.
TTTTTTTGAAATATATATATATATATATATATATATATATATATATATATATATAAGTACCACCTAAAGATACCCTAAAACGACACCCTAATACAAAAATCTATTCGTAATCAAGCATGCATCAAAACATTACACCTCAATTCCTAATGTTTTTCTTAAATTTCTAGACAGCTCCTAATTGGTTTGAAGAGGACACCTAAGCCTCCAATCTGGTCTAGTAACCTAGTCAACCAGGTAAGCTCCCAGGTAAGTGGAGGGGTCACGATGCGTTTAGCAAAGGTTCCACTTAAAACCCACTTTCCTCGAACAGAGACTGACTCCCTTAAAGAGACAAAGCTTGCCTAGACATCGACTGAGCCATAGAGCGAAATTGGTGCAACTTTCGGTGGTCTTCGTCCTATTGAGCTCGAATGTCCTTAGGGGCCAACGTCTAGTTGATTTTAGTTAAGCTCAGGATATTTATGCACTGGGGTGATTTTTTGGGCTAAGGACGAGTGATGAAATCCCGACCTTATCTTTTTTAATGGGTTCCGCCCTTAGAGTATTTTATGTTGATGCCTTATACTATATGCAATAATCAAGAGATTTTTTTTTTAATGTTTTATGACATGACATTAAATTTCATTAAATAGTTGATCAAGCAAATTATTTATTTCTTTTTTTTAAAATTTTATTAGTTGAAGTTTGAAATTTGAATTCTGAAATTCTGAAATTTAAAATTTGAAATTTTAGATTTTTCTCTTTTTTTTTGGATAATCACCCTTGATCTTTTTTAAAAGTTTTTTTATTAATTTTCAACTAGTAACAAGGGTTAATGAGATATAACAACAATAAAATTCTGATTCTAAAAAAATTAAACACAGAAAATTCAAAATAGAAACTAGCAAGGTTTTATATTAATATAATGGTCTTAAAAGTCTCAGAAGGTCAATCAGATCGTTCAGATTATCGAACAATATGTCTTACACTAGCTGACCAAATTTGAGTCCAATCAGACGGATAATATCTATGGTATCGGAGTTTGATGCAGACTACGCAGGGAATTAAAAATAGTAGTAAAAATTTATTTTTTTTTTGAAAGAAAAACACTAACTACTAAGGTACTAATTAAATCTAAAATTATACTAATAACTCAGCCGTTCTCCAGCAACGGCGCCAAAAACTTGATGTGCTCACAAAATTGCTCTTCCAAGTGCAGAAGAGTCGTACAAGTAATAAATTCTCGGAAGTCCGAGGTCGAATCTTCAAAAAATGGTATAGATATTATTAGTGTAATTTTAGATGTAATTTTCAGAGATTAAAAGAAGAGAATAATAGGTAATTAAACACAGTTCAAGAATATAGAGAAGGCTAGGGATCCGGAATCTTCCTTGACAATATTACTCTCAATAAATAAATTCGGTGATTTTTGATTAAGGATTAATATGATAGAGTGGTTCTAATCATGGAGTATACAATCTGAAAATATGAATTCAATATCAAAGTATTTATCGTGCCAGTTACGTCTACGATAAATCAAATATTGAAACAATTCATGCATCAATTTATATATAAACCATGCAAGATCTATCTAATAAATAAATATGTAAGAATCCAAATCATACCAATGGATATAAAACCATTAGAATACAAGTTTAGAGTGTACTTGATGAAAACAATATGACAAGGGTTCATCCATCACCCATTGCCAAAGAAATCAGCCACTCATTTCATACATTAGTCCCTCCTTCATTTCTCCTTTTCTCTTTTTTTTTTCGGAAACAGGGGATACCCTGTTTCCTTCTTCTCTTTTCCTTCAATCACAGCAGCCGGCTCCTCTGTTCTTCCTCTTCTTCTCCCCAAATCAGCCCGGCTCCTCTATTTTTTTTTTAATGAGAGCTCCCTATTTTCGGATCAGAGGCCTCCTCATATAGATCCCCAGAGCCTATGGGTAAGCTATGATTCCCCTGATCGTGCGTGGAGAGGAGCTGAAGATGGAGCGGACGCGGTGGGGTGGATCTGGGTGGTGATCGCGGGCGGATCCGGCACTGGGGGTGCGACGCTTCACGGGATGTAGAGATCATGGGCAGATCCGGCGCTGATGGGTGCGAAGTCGAGGATCGTGCGTGGGAGGCTGAGGTCTAGAAGGTGAGGTGGCCGCGGGACGATCCCGGAGGATTGCTCGCACTGGGGGGTCTGATTAGCGGAAACGAGAGAAAGCTGGAAATGCGGACGAGATGGGCGGAAGAACGCCAATCTCGACCGGGAGGAAGGCTGATCGTGAACTCCGGAGCATTGTAGACGGCTGGGATGGCTGAGATGCGGATCCGGAAGCGAAGGACGCTAATCGTGGTTGAGGACGACGCGCGGGTGCTGCTGGGAGGCGGACGAACGCAGGTGGATGAGGTGGGCAGACGGCTGGGCGGTGATCGCGGAAGGCTTGGGATGCTTCACGGACAGCCGGGACGGATTGCGATCGCGGGAGTTGGAGCTGGAGCACGTGAGGCGCAGGGTGAGCGGACGGCTGCGGGATTGAAGCTTGGAAGAGACAGACGTGGACGGTACGAGTTGGACATGAACGCTGGAAGGATGAGAAAGCGGTCAAGACGGGGAGGGAGGAGTTCTAATATGCTGGAACGTGGACGGTGCAGATGGCTGGAAGCTTGAGTTGCATCGTGGAATTTGGGAAGTCGCTCGGGTGCGCAGAAGAAGAGTCATGGACTCTATTCTGCAGTTGGGAAGATGCATCCTTTTTAGATGAATTTATACAGAATAATGATAAAAATTATAATAAGTGCTAAAGATAAAATATTAATCATGTAAATGTTAACACCTATTATTTATCATTATTTTGCTAGCATTAGGCTAAGTCAATTGGTACTTAGATCGCACTTTTGTGCTCTCATCATTCATCGCATGAACGTCCTGCAGTTGGGAAGATGCATCCTTTTTAGATGAATTTATACAGAATAATGATAAAAATTATAATAAGTGCTAAAGATAAAATATTAATCATGTAAATGTTAACACCTATTATTTATCATTATTTTGCTAGCATTAGGCTAAGTCAATTGGTACTTAGATCGCACTTTTGTGCTCTCATCATTCATCGCATGAACGTCCTAGAGAACGTAGATTTCAAAAATTTTATTCAGTTCTCTAACTCAGAAGATTATGAAATCTTAAAGAATAGATTAAAATTAATTGCTTAATTAATTTTCAGATCTACAATTAAAAATTATAAAGATCAAATGTTTACCTTTGAGCGTGTAGATCTTCACCGCTATTTGATAATCGTAGAAATCAGGTTCGCTTGAAGCCGCACAAGTGTCCGGCCTCTACGGGTCCACATGAAGATCTGGATTGATCGAGGTTGCGATCTCACCAGGGTGCTAGCTCCCTTGCAGAGATCCTTTTTGATGGTTGGAACTCCTCTAAGTAATCAACTCTTAATTGCTTCCAAGAGGAGGAAGAAAGAGAAGGAAGAAACACTTTCTTGCCTTTCCTTTACCATGGATGAAAGAGGAAAGAGAGGAACACCTTCCTCTCTTTATTTTCTTCCATGTAGCTGACCAAGAGGAGGAAGAAGGCTCCATGCTTGCTGCCCTTCTTTGTGCCGTGCGGATGGAAGAAGAAGAGGAGAGGAGAGGCGGCCGCCAAGCATCAAGAAAAGAATCCCTAGTCCAAGTCTAAGGCTGCCCCCCTTTTTTATAAACTTGCCCTGGGCATGGCTCTTCCTAATGTTAGGATCTGTCACATGCCGCTGAAAATTCAAAAATTTTCAGATATGCAGCGGAAAGACATGTGCATATCCCGTTCATCGCATGAACGTATTTTAAAACCTTTTTGTAGATAGATCAGGATTAAATTCTTATTAAATTATTTTAAAATCATGATTAAGAAGATCAGATCTTCACCTTGTGCGGGTAGATGGTCTCCGCAAATCTGATTCACGTGGTATTTGATGAGGGTTCAGTGGAAGCCGCACACGCGTCCGGGCTCTACAGGTATCCACACGAAGTAGTGAGTCGATCGAAGCCTTTGGATATCCCCGGGGTGCTAGCTCCCTTGCAGAGAAGGCTATTGATGGCTGATATCCTCCCTATCAATCAACTATTGAATGCCTAAGGGAGGAGGAAGAAGAAGGATGGTTCAATGGAAGGAGAATAAAAACCCGCAGCCTTTTCTTTTTCCTTCGCGTTGGAACCAAGGAAGGGGATGAAGTAGACCACGCCAAGAGCTTCTTTTCCCTTGCTTCCTTGTGGCTTAAAGGAGGAATGGAAGGAGGTTCCTTGCTAGGTCCAATCCTATTCAAAATAGGAGGGGCGTAGGACCCTCCCTCTTCTCCCATATGGTTGGCCCCACTTAATCAAATTAAGTGGGGATTGGGTTAGGACTAGTTCTAGGTCCAATCCTATTCAAAATAGGATTAAGTGCACCCAATTTAATTCCTCCAAATCCAAATCCAATTAGAATTTAATTGAACCATGACTCAATTGAACTCTTCAATCCTAATCCAATTAGGAGTCATTTGATTAATTAGATTAGTTAATTAGGACTTAAGAAAATCCTAATCTAATCAAGACTTGTTTAAATTTCAGCCCTTAGACAATTAGGACTTTAGAAATTCTACTCCAAATAGGACTCTAATTTAATTTGAAATCTTAATCCAATTAGGCCTCCAAGAATCCTACTCCAAGTAGGACTCATGATCAAGTCCAATTAATTAAATCCAATTAATTAAATTAAATTGCAGTCCGATTGCAATTATTCCTTCTTCTAACCACTAACTCTTAACGGGTTATCCATTTATCAATCTAATTGATCATTGTTGGGACCCGCCCATGCCGCTGATATTTCAAAAATAAAATCAGATGGCAGCGGAAGGGGCATGTGCGGGATCAACCGTTCATCGCATGAACGTTGTTCAAAAACCGTTCGTAGATAGATAAGGATTAAAAACTTTTAATCTAATTAGAAGATCAGATCTTCACCTTGTGCGGGTAGATGATCACCGCAAACTGGAGTTCGTGGTTTTAGGATGAAGGTTCGCTTGAAGCCGTTCAAGTGCCCGGCCTCTACGGGTATCCACACGAAGCAGGAACCGATCCAAGCTCTCTATCTCCCCGGGGTGCTAGCTCCCTTGCAGAGATAACTTTTGTTGAATGATTTCCTCCCTTTCAATCAACCCTTGATTGTGCTTGGAAGGAGGAAGAAGAAGAAGGGATCTTGAAGAAGAACCAAAGCCTGACTGCAGCCCTTTTGTTTTCCTTGCGTTGGAAGAAGAAAAACAAGGAAGGAGGAGGCCCGCCAATCACTTTCTTTTGATCCCTTGCTTGCGGCTGAAGATGGAGAAGGAGGAGAGGGAGGCCACGGCTGCAAGGTTAAGAAAAAAAACTTAGGGCGCCGGCCCCCTTTGCCCTCTTTTTATAGCCATCTAGGGCTCCTACAAATTAGGAGCCCTAGACTAGTTTCCTAAGAGGGGGCGCCGGCCCCCTCTCTTCATGCCGCACCAAGGAAGCAAAAGGGGAGGGGCTTGCGCCCCTCCCTCTTGGTAAACCCTAATCCACATTAAGTAGGGTTTGGAATGCCCTAATGTGGTCAAGCCCTAATCCAATTAGGCTTAGCCCAAGGGTGAACCAATTTGGATCCAATCTAGGTAAGTCCTAATCCAATTAGAACTTAAATCAATTTTGACTCAATAGAACTCTTCAATCCTAATCCAATTAGGAGTCTTATTGATTTATTAGATTAATAATTAATTGTGACTTAAGAAATCCTAATCCAAATTAGGACATATTTAATTTTAGTCCTAATCTAATTAGGACTCTTATTTGAATCCGAAGTCCTAATCCAATTAGGATTTCTAGGAATCCTATTCTAAGTAGGAATCCAAAGATGAATTCAAAATTCTAATCTAATTAGGATTGTAGGAATCCTACTCCAAGTAGAAATTCCCAGTCCTACTGCAAATAGGATTCCCAGTCCTAATCCAATTAGGACTCTAGGAATCCTACTCTAAGTAGGATTTGTATTTTAAGTCCAATTAATCAATTCCCATTGTTCCTTCTTCAACTTATTATCAATCGAATTGATTACTCGTGATTCATAATCACTTTTCAACCATCGGATCGGTCAATACTTCTAGTGTGTGTGACCCCATAGGTTCTATTCTGACTGGTAATAAGATATATATATTGCGATCTCTATCACAATATCATTGAAAACTTCTTTCAATGGGTTGGAACGATTCCAACTCAACTCATTAGGGTTTATCGATCATCAAGATAATCCCTATGAGTCCCACCATCCACCAGTGACACCTAGCAGCATGTAGTGGCTACCCAGCAGAATAGAATGGTGAACCTCTAGGTGCAGTTATCATGTAATACAGTCCTACTATCGTGGATCCCTACAAGACGGAGGTCATGGACAACTCGTCAAACCCCATCGTCTGTCATATGTGAAGATTTATTCGACTTAAGTTCGAGAGTGGAAAACTCTTTCTCCACTGTGCATACTGCCCCGGCCGAGGTCTTACGAACTCAGTTTTATAAATTACATAGGATCTCTCCTTATCTATCAAGGTCGATAGATTCCTTATAGGTGCATACCCTACTCCTACAGTGAACTTACTGCAGCCAATCTACACTGCATGGACCCATATGGCTAGAGACCATGTATGTGTGCAGTCAAACTACAATAACCTCACTGTGAGTAGCCGAAGCACCGCAGGTCAAAGGACCAGTCACACTACTGCAACATCAAGCAAGTCACTGACGAGTGGATAGACATCCAAGTGACTTCTTGTATTGGTCACGCTCAGTACCCTTGTTCTTAACAAGCACCTGCACTATTACTTCAGTGTCGCCACACTGTGGACTCGAGTCTCGTCCATCCATAAGAAAAGTAATGTGTGCACTGATCTCATCGGATCGATCACCGCCCTTGTGATGATCCATCGATCAGGAGCATTCAGAAATTAATCACCGATGATGCATGGCTCAAATTCTTGACTCTTAAGAATATGCATCATCATCTTATTAATTCTTGGACGATTCATAGACACATAAACAATATGAATGAAAAAAGATGCCTTTTATTTATTCAATAATAATAAAGTCAAATACAAATTATGTCCCAGAATTAATAATGTGTCAGCCAAAATTGGCTTCTAGGACATACATCTAACAATCTTCCACTTGCACTAAAGCCAATCAGTCGTATATTTTAGTCCCATCTTCTCAAGGTGGACTTTAGTCTTTTGCTGACTTAGCTGTTTAGTGAACGGGTCTGCCATGTTGTCCGCGGAGTCTACTCTCTGCACTTCGACATACTTCTTCTCAACATAGTCGCGTATGAGATGGAAGTGCCGCTCTATATGCTTAGACTTCTGATGAGACCTTGGCTCCTTAGCAAGAGCTATGGCGCCATTATTATCGCAGTAGAGTGTTATGGCATCTGATGACATTACATCCAATTCCGTAATGAATTTCTTGAACCAGAAGCCTTCCTTAGCAGCTTCAGAGGCGGCGATGTATTCAGCTTTGTTGACCCCCTAATGGATTTTGATGAATACAAAATACTAGAGTAAAATTTCATTATATCTTAACAATTCAATTGAGAAATTCATGTGTTTTACTTAGAATATTGTTAAGAAATGTCTAGGCAAGTTCCCATAATTTTTATGAATTTATTGAAGAATATTTTGAGCTAAAGAAAAAGTTCAGGGACAGCCGAGACGTCTTCTGATAGTTTTAGAGACGTCTCTGGCACAAACAGGAAGAACTGGCACACTTGGAGACGTCCCCGACACCTGCCGAGTCGTCCCCGCGTTAGCGGAATCGACTCTCTCAGTAGCGGAGTCGACTCTCTCAGTGGCGGCAGAAAGACGTTTTTCAAGGGATATGCGCGAGACGTCCCCGCTGTACGCGGAGTCGTCCCCGCAAGCAAAAAGAAGACTTCCCGAGTCGTCCCCAAGATGGCGGAGACGGCTCTCTCAGGGTTTTCCAGAGAATGGTTTCTGCGGTGATAAGAAAGCGGAGTCGACCCTGAGATAGCGGAGACGTCCCCATGCATAAAAGTGCAGACAAGCCGAGACGTCCCCTGAAAGAGTGGAGTCGACTCTCTCAGGGAATTTCAGAGGACATATTTTTCAAAGATAAAGAAGCGGAGTCGTCCCCAAACAAGCGGAGTCGTCCCCACTCAAAAAGTGCCGACAAGCCGAGACGTCCCCGTAAAGTGCCGAGTCGACCCCAGATAAAGTAAAAAGTAAAAATCCTGTAGGCGAGACGTCTCTCGCTGTAGCAGAGACGTCCCCGGAGCGCCTGGGACGCGACTGACAGCTTTTCAGGTTTGGTTTGAATTTCAAATCCTTCTCTTTTTGTTTCTAACGGCTATATTTGCTTTTTGGGCTATAAAAGGAACCTCTTAAGTGGTTCTCAACAACTCTTCACCAACCCAAAAGCAAAATTATTCAAGAGAGAAAAGTTCAAGAGAGTGAGAGCATTAAAGTGTAGAAATCAAGTGCATTCAAGGTTCTCTTGTGATTTCAAGCTCAACCGCTCTCGTGCGCTTGGGATTCAAAGCTCACACTCGATCCTACGCACTCCACATCGGAAGAATCAACATCTCCCACGCTTCCAACGGCAAAAAGATTCTTCTGGGTTAAATTGTTCATAATTGATATAATTGCTTTTTAGAGCTTTTATTCTCTTTTGTAAACTCTTTGATTGTAGTGCTTGTTCAAGTCAAGGGACTTGGAACAAGGGAAAGGCGTCCCAAGCCTAAGAGAAATTGGGGGTTTAGGGTTTGTTGTGAGCCCGGTGTAAAACAACGAGTTGGGTAGTAAACTCGCAAAACTACCGTACTGTAATCTTGGATTATAGTGGAAATACCCAAAGGCGCTTTGGGGAGTGGATGTAGGAGCGGTGGAAGCTCCGAACCACTATAAAACCGTGTGTTTGTGATTGTGTCTTCTCATCCCACTATCATTACCTTATTTCATATATTTGTGTGTTTTATTTTTAATTAGCCGAAGAGTTTTAAAACACCCAATTCACCCCCCTCTTGGGTGACCATCTCTGGGCAACAAGTGGTATCAGAGCGGGTGCTCTGTGTATTTCTTGAAAGACCTAACCGTCTTAGCCAAAGATCTAGATGGGAACACCCTTTAACAATGTTCCTGCCGAGGGGCAAGCAACCAATAGACCTCCACTCTTCAATGGGACAAATTATACCTATTGGAAGACTAGAATGAAAATCTTCATTCAAGCACAAGACTATGCCTTGTGGAGGGTTATAGTCAAGGGACCACAAGAACCATCACATGTGGTTAATGGCATTCGAGTTCCCAAACCTGAGGAGGATTGGGATGAGAATGATGATAGGATGGCTCAACTCAATTCTAGAGCCATGAACTCACTATTTTGTTCTTTAGATGTAAATGAGTTCAATAGAGTCTCTACATGTAGTTCCGCCAAGAAAATATGGGATAGGCTTGAAGTTACCCATGAGGGTACAAATCAAGTCAAAGAGTCCAAAGTGAACATTCTAGTTCACAAATATGAATTGTTTAAGATGGAACCTAATGAAATCATCACATGCATGTTTACTCGCTTTACCGATATAATTAATGGTCTAAAGAGTTTGGGTAAATCTTATACTAACCCGGAACTTGTGAGTAAAATTCTCAGGTCTTTGCCGAAAGCATGGGAAGCAAAGGTCACGGCAATCGTAGAAGCCAAAGACCTCAACACTTTGGGATTAGAACAACTACTGGGCTCATTGATGACGCATGAGCTCACAATGAAGCAACATGAAGAAGAGTTGCCGAAGAAAAGGACAATCGCACTCAAAGCTACTTCAAGTGTGTGTGAAGAAGAGAGTAGTGAGAGTGAAGAAGAAAGCCAAGATGAGGACTTGGGCTTGATAGTAAGAAAATTTAAGAAATTCATGAGAAGAAAGAAACCTTTCCCAAGAAAGAAATTTGGAGGGAGAAATGATTGGGAAAAAGAAAAGGAAAAAGAAAGAGACCCAATCATATGCTATGATTGCAAGAGACCGGGACACGTTCGTTCCAAATGCCCTCAACAAAAGAAGTATTTTGGAAAGGAGAAGAAGAAGGCATTAAAGGCAACATGGGATGATAGTGACACATCATCCTTCGAGGAAGAAAAGGAAGAGACCGCCAATTTGTGCTTCATGGCATTTGAAGACGATGAGGTATGTCAAAACCCAACTATAAATTTTACTTTAGAAGAATTATATGAGGCTTTTCAAGAACTTATGGGTGATTGTGGTATGTTAGGAGCAAAGAATAAAGAATTAAAAGCCTCTAATCAAAAACTAAAGGAAGATATTGAAAATCTATTAAATAAAAAGGAGAGCATTAAAAATATTAACACTATTGACCTAGAAATCAAAAACTCAAAACTTAACATTGAAAATGAAAAGGCAAATACACTAATTAAGGAATTAAATCTACAAGTAAAATCCCTATTCGATAATAATACCTCATTTTGCACAAAATGTTGAATCTCTTAAAAAAGATAAGGAAGAACTAGTTAAAGAAAATTTGAATCTCAAGAATGAGGTACATAAGTACAAACCAATTGTTGAAAAATTCACACAAAGCTCTGAAAAATTAAATCTCATTCTTTCAAATCAAAGAGCTGTTTTCAATAAAGCCGGATTAGGATATAAAACTAATAAACAACAAAAGTATCTAAAGAATTTCTTTGTAAAAGTAAAAGATGTAAAAACTGAAAAACCTACATGTTTTCATTGTGGAAAGAATGGACATAAAGCCTACTCTTGTATTCAAAGAAAAATCCAAACTAACAAGAGTACATTTGTGAAAGCCAAAAACATAACTAAAGTATGGGTGCCTAAGGGAACCAACCACACTAACCACGAAGGACCCAAGAAAACTTGGGTACCTAAGAGCTTCATATGATCATTTTGCAGGTATGCCTTGCAGCCGGAAATAAAAAGAGAATGTGGTATCTTGATAGCGGTTGCTCAAGGCATATGACCGGTGACAAGAGTCTCCTCGTCACCTTGGAATCAAAAGAAGGAGGATTAGTCACATTTGGAGACAATGCTAAAGGACGAATTATTGGTGTTGGTAAAATCTCCATATTACCCTCCTCATTTATTGATAATGTATTGTTAGTTAATGGACTAAAACATAATTTATTAAGTATAAGTCAATTTTGTGACAAGGGCTTTAAAGTGTCATTTGAATCGTCACTATGCATAATTAGTAGTCCAATTGATAATGAGATCATACTCACAGGACATAGGCATGGAAATGTTTACATGGTAGATCTTGATGATCCACCATGAAGGATGGCCAATGTCTTGTAGCCATGAATCCCAAAGTCAATGAGACTAGTTGGTTATGGCATCGTAGGTTAGGGCATGCTAGCATGGATTTAATCTCTAAATTAATTACAAAGGATCTAGTCAAAGGGCTACCAAAAATAGACTTTGAAAAGAATAAAATTTGTGCTGCATGTCAATTAGGAAAACAAACAAGAAGTTCCTTTAAGTCTAAAAACATAGTTTCAACATCAAAACCCTTAGAACTAATTCACATGGATTTGCTTGGACCCACTAGAACTGCTAGTCTAGGGGGTAAGAAATTTGGTCTTGTAATTGTTGATGATTTTTCACGTTTTACATGGGTTTCATTTCTTGCACATAAAGATGAGTCCTTTCCCGCTTTTATTAAGTTTCATAATAGAGTTTCGAATGAACTCAATCTTAAACTAAAAGCAATTAGGAGTGATCGTGGTACCGAGTTTGAAAATCAGTATTTTGAAAAATTTTGTGAAGAAAATGGTGTCAATCACAACTTCTCGGCACCTAGGACACCTCAACAAAACGGGGTGGTAGAAAGAAAGAATCGCACACTAGCAGATATGGCTCGTACCATGTTGTGCGAATCGGATCTACCAAAGTATTTTTGGGCTGAAGCAATAAATACCTCATGTTATATTTTAAATCGTGCTTTAGTTAGATCCATCTTAAAGAAAACACCTTATGAGTTGATAAAAAGTAAGAAACCAAATATAAGTTATTTTCATGTTTTCGGTTGTCGATGCTTTATTTTAAACAATGGAAAGGACAATCTCAGTAAATTTAGTGCTAAATCAGATGAGGGGATCTTCTTAGGTTATTCCTCATCTAGTAGAGCATACAGGGTCTTCAACAAGAGAACTCTCGTTGTTGAAGAATCTATTCACGTTGTTTTTGATGAAACTAATGGAGATTCTTCTAGAAAAGAAGAAGATGGTGATGCAGGTATACTTGAAGACCGAATGAAGGAATTCTCCATACAAGACAAACAACATGAGGATGAGGTCAAGGAAGATACAAATCAGCAAGATGAAGAAGGTCAACCTCCATCAAAAAATCAAGATCTTCCTAAAGAATGGAGGTATGCACATGGTCATCCAAAGGATCTAATCCTTGGTGATCCTTCACAAGGTATAAGAACTAGATCCTCTTTAAGAAACACTAGTAATTATCTTGCTTTCATTTCACAAATAGAGCCTAAATCACTAGAAGAAGCTGAAAAAGATGATAATTGGATGAATGCTATGCAAGAGGAATTAAACCAATTTAAAAGAAATGAAGTTTGGACTCTAATAAAAAGACCCCCTAATGTTTCAATTATAGGCACCAAGTGGGTGTATAGAAATAAACTAGATGAAGATGGAATAGTATTAAGAAACAAAGCTAGGCTAGTGGCCAAAGGATATAATCAGGAGGAAGGAATAGATTTTCATGAAACTTTTGCTCCTGTTGCTAGATTAGAGGCTATTAGACTGCTTTTAGCATATGCATGCTTCATGGATTTTAAACTCTATCAAATGGATGTAAAAAGTGCATTCTTAAATGGCTATATAATGGAGGAAGTTTATGTAGGACAACCTCCAGGTTTTGAAAATCACTTACATCCAGATTATGTGTATAAATTGCATAAAGCATTGTATGGACTTAAGCAAGCTCCTAGGGCATGGTATGAAAGATTAAGTAATTTTCTAATTAAGAACAAATTTAAGAGAGGAAATGTGGACAAAACCCTCTTTATTAAAAGAAAAGGAAATGACTTATTGCTTGTACAAATTTATGTGGATGATATAATTTTTAGTGCTACTAATGATAGTCTTTGTCAAGAATTTGCCAAGCTTATGCAGGAAGAATTTGAAATGAGCATGATGGGTGAGCTCAACTTCTTCCTTGGGCTGCAAATAAAACAATCAGAGGAAGGCATCTTCATCAGTCAGTCCAAGTATATCAAAGAAATGTTGGAGAAATTCAAGATGAAGGATGCAAAAGAAATCAGCACACCCATGGGCTCAAGTTGCAAGCTTGACAAAGATGAAAAAGGTAAAAGTATAGACTGCAAATTGTACAGAGGTATGATAGGCTCTTTACTTTACCTTACTGCTAGTAGACCAGATATATTATTCAGTGTTTGTATGTGTGCTAGATACCAAGCATGTCCTAAGGAATCACACTTGCAAGCTGTTAAAAGAATTTTTAGATATCTAGTAGGGACATCCAATGTAGGCTTATGGTACTCTAAACAATCTGATATAAACTTAATTGCATATTCCGATGCTGATTTTGCCGGGTGCAAACTCGACAGAAAAAGCACAAGTGGCACATGTCAATTCTTGGGTGCCAACTTGGTTTCTTGGTTTAGCAAGAAACAAAATTCAGTTGCCTTGTCCACAGCTGAAGCTGAGTACATTGCAGCCGGAAGCTGTTGTGCCCAAGTTCTTTGGATTAAGCAACAACTTGAAGACTTCGGTATTAAAATGGACAATATACCAATTAAGTGTGATAATACAAGTGCAATCAACTTAACAAAAAATCCTGTCCAACACTCTAAGTCAAAGCATATAGAGATTAGGCATCATTTTATTAGGGATCATGTGCTGAAAAATGATGTGGTGATTGAATATGTATGTACTGAAAATCAATTAGCTGATATCTTTACAAAGCCCCTTTGTTAAGATAGATTCAATTTCTTAAGGAATGCTTTGAGCTTGTATGATCCTAGCAAATGAATTGAACTTGTATTGCATTGCTTTGCTACTCGAACTAGTAATCCACCTCAAGGCAAACATAAGTGAAAACATAAATTCATCTAAGCTAAATGACGAACTGCTTGACTTTCCGGAGGATGGTTACCCTCCCTTGGACTCTTCATAGAGATATTTTCAGAGCCTATATCATGGGTATTCGAAATTTGGTCAAACATTCCTCATTTCAACATTAATAAGTTAAAAATCATTATCAAATCATTATAAGATGTAATATTAAGGGGGAGGATCACAAACAAATTCACTCTGTGTTTATCAAAAGAAATCATGATTGATTAGGGTGATTAAACAAAAATTTTGGAAATGCAGTCTGAAATTTTTTTTTTGTGCCGGAGACGTCTCTGGCAAGTCGCCGAGACGTCCCCCCAGGGGGAGACGTCTCGCCTTAGTCGCCGAGACGTCTCGGAGACCGAATGAGGACTTTTTAAATAGGTCGAAATCGCTCGAGCCGACTCGAGCTTTCTCCCTCATTCCCGACCAAAACGGAAAGCCCTAGCCTCCATTTGCTCTCAACCTCAAAACCTAGCTTCCATTTGCCCTAAATCGCAAACCCTAGCATCCATGGCACCAAAGAAAGCTAGGACAACCCGTGGGAGGCGACCTAGAGTAGCGGGCGACGGTGAGGAACGGCGGGAAGAACCCTCCGCGCCTTCTCCTCCGGTTGCTCCGCCAACCACGACGATTTTCTGTGCAAATCGCACAGTCACGACTGGTAGGTACATCGATTTTTCCTTTCTAGATCATGAGGGGTTCTCTATTGGAGAGAGACTCCGAGCCCAAGGGTGGGAGCACCTTTGCACCCTCAAAACCTCGACCTACCCCGGCCTTGTTAGAGAAATGTTTAGTGATATGGCCTTAGGGGACTTAGGGTACACTGCATATGTCCGAGGAACATTGGTAGAAATTAATGAGGATGTCCTATCCACTGTCCTACAAATTCCTAAGGACGGTGAGGCACCGACCTCACATCCCCAAAGAGAAATAGCCCTAAACTTGATTCTAGGAAGAGAGGACTGCGGCCCTCTTGATGTTGTCTACTCCCAGGACCTAAATGCAGAAATGAGACTTCTTTTAAGCATTGTCAATCGGGTCCTATTCCCTAAAACCGGTCGCTTCGATTTTGTTTCGGAGCGAGATTTAGTTATAATGCACCATATCCTACAAGGGATCCCCCTAAACCTCCCTAGACTCATGCTAAATTACATTGCCCAATGTCATAGGTATTCCAGGTTTAGTATACCCTATGGCATGATCTTTACCTTAATATTTAAACACTTCAAGGTTCCCATACCACCAAATGAACCTGCAAAGGCCCTAAGAAACACCGACTATTACAATGAGGGCTCAATGAGAAGAATGGAATTTCACAAGATAGATGGGTCGTGGGTCAAGGTTCCAAAAAGAAAAGCACAAACCATAGAGCCTGAAATCCCACATCATGAGTCTGACCATCACTCTCCTCCACCTAGCCACATGGACATCCCTGATATTCCCTCCAGCTCAGCTGGACCTTCCACATCCATGCCACCACCTCCTCCAGTCAGTGGGACCTCCTTCCTATCAGAGGAGCAGATGCACACCTTAGCATCTGTCATTTGTCAGCAGACGAGGGAGGAGATGAGATCCATGATGACTGCGGAGCTGGCCCCCATCAGACAAGAGCTGAAAGATATTAAAGCTCAAATTGAAGCCCAAGAGCAACAAATAATTGGGGTGGGTGCCACCGAAACCTGCAGATCATTAGAGCTCAAGGACAGCTTGAAGGCCATTTCCAAGAGCCTCAAAGAATTGACAAAGCCAGATGGCAATGTGGGCACCTTAGTTGCCCAACTTAGAGGCAGAATTGAGATGGCAACCTTAGAGTTTGAAGCACTTGTGGCAGGCTTCCACAAGTCACAGGGAGATCACTTTAAGACCCTCATGGATTCTATCAATGGTTTCATAGATGCAGCCTGTAAGGCTTATGCACAAAGTACAACTGGTAGGCACCATGAGGAACGACGCCGATGATGGATATCCAGTAGGATCTTCTTTTTGTAAATCCTAGGCCATTTTGAAACACTTTTGTATTAGAAATCAATACTTGTAATGATTTCTTCTTTTTGACTATGTAATGACTTCAAAATCTCACAATGATACATGATTACAATCCCTTTTTGAAAAATGTGTGTACATTGCCATTTCTGTGGATGTGTTTCTGTGAATATGAATGTGCCTCTTGATGTGTCATAAGAATCTCAAAACATACATTAAGTATTTAAATTTGGCACAACTTATCAAAGCATATGAAACAGGGGGAGCACAACCTGAATATCAAAGGGGGAGTAAAATGAATGCTGAATTCTACTATAAATTGAGTCTTAAGCACCTAAGGATAATTTGTCCCCTTCATTGTTGATGACAAAAAGGGGGAGTGGTGGTATCAATATTGTAAGGGATATGGTTATTGAAGAATATTGATTTTTAAGATAATTGCCCTTCTGGAAAAGAAAGGGGGAGTCAAAAAGAATCTAGCTTTCAATTATCTTCAGCATCAATATTTCATTCTAACTTGATTCAAATTCAGTTCATATGATAAAATCATTTAAGAACAATTCTATGCACAAGGAAATTTGAGTGATGCACATTGTATCTAGTTCAAATCAAAACATTATACTTGTATATCTGATCAATACTGTGTATATGTTTAAATTTCAAATTTTGCATATACTCAGTGTTTTGTCATCATCAAAAAGGGGGAGATTGTTGACCCCCCTAATGGATTTTGATGAATACAAAACACTAGAGTAAAATTCCATTATATCTTAACAATTCAATTGAGAAATTCATGTGTTTTACTTAGAATATTGTTAAGAAATGTCTAGGCAAGTTCCCATAATTTTTATGAATTTATTGAAGAATATTTTGAGCTAAAGAAAAAGTTCAGGGACAGCCGAGACGTCTCCAGATAGTTTCAGAGACGTCTCTGGCACAAACAGGAAGAACTGGCACACTTGGAGACGTCCCCGACACCTGCCGAGTCGTCCCCGCGTTAGCGGAGTCGACTCTCTCAGTAGCGGAGTCGACTCTCTCAGTGGCGGCAGAAAGACGTTTTTCAAGGGATATGCGCGAGACGTCCCCGCTGTACGCGGAGTCGTCCCCGCAAGCAAAAAGGAGACTTCCCGAGTCGTCCCCAAGATGGCGGAGACGGCTCTCTCAGGGTTTTTCAGAGAATGGTTTCTGCGGTGATAAGGAAGCGGAGTCGACCCTGAGATAGCGGAGAGGTCCCCATGCATAAAAGTGCAGACAAGCCGAGACGTCCCCTGAAAGAGTGGAGTCGACTCTCTCAGGGAATTCCAGAGGACATATTTTTCAAAGATAAAGAAGCGGAGTCGTCCCCAAACAAGCGGAGTCGTCCCCACTCAAAAAGTGCCGACAAGCCGAGACGTCCCCGTAAAGTGCCGAGTCGACCCCAGATAAAGTAAAAAGTAAAAATCCTGTAGGCGAGACGTCTCTCGCTGTAGCAGAGACGTCCCCGGAGCGCCTGGGACGCGACTGACAGCTTTTCAGGTTTGGTTTGAATTTCAAATCCTTCTCTTTTTGTTTCTAACGGCTATATTTGCTTTTTGGGCTATAAAAGGGACCTCTTAAGTGGTTCTCAACAACTCTTCACCAACCCAAAAGCAAAATTATTCAAGAGAGAAAAGTTCAAGAGAGTGAGAGCATTAAAGTGTAGAAATCAAGTGCATTCAAGGTTCTCTTGTGATTTCAAGCTCAACCGCTCTCGTGCGCTTGGGATTCAAAGCTCACACTCGATCCTACGCACTCCACATCGGAAGAATCAACATCTCCCACGCTTCCAACGGCAAAAAGATTCTTCTGGGTTAAATTGTTCATAATTGATATATTTGCTTTTTAGAGCTTTTATTCTCTTTTGTAAACTCTTTGATTGTAGTGCTTGTTCAAGTCAAGGGACTTGGAACAAGGGAAAGGCGTCCCAAGCCTAAGAGAAATTGGGGGTTTAGGGTTTGTTGTGAGCCCGGTGTAAAACAACGAGTTGGGTAGTAAACTCGCAAAACTACCGTACTGTAATCTTGGATTATAGTGGAAATACCCAAAGGCGCTTTGGGGAGTGGATGTAGGAGCGGTGGAAGCTCCGAACCACTATAAAACCGTGTGTTTGTGATTGTGTCTTCTCATCCCACTATCATTACCTTATTTCATATATTTGTGTGTTTTATTTTTAATTAGCCGAAGAGTTTTAAAACACCCAATTCACCCCCCTCTTGGGTGACCATCTCTGGGCAACAAGCTTCCATAGTAGAATCAGCAATGATCGGTTGTTTAGAACTCTTCCAATTTACCGTACCACCATTGCACAAGAACACATATCCAGATGTTGACTTCCTATCATCGACATCAGTCATGAAGTCTGAATCAGTGTATCCTTCTACCTTCAATTCTGATGATCCTCCAAAGACCAAGAATAAATCTTTAGTTCTTCTCAAGTACTTAAGAATATTCTTCACAGCTGTACAGTGTTCTTCACCTGGATTTGACTGATATCTGCTTGTGACACTCACAACAAGAGCTATATCAGGTCGTGTACATAGCATGGCATACATGAGGCTCCCTATTGCCGATGCATAGGGAATCTTGCTCATGCGTTAAATCTCTTCGGATGTGTTGGGGCACATCTTCTTGGAGAGATGAATTCCATGCCTAAGGGGTAAGAGACCCCTTTTGGAGTTTTTCATGCTGAACCTTTTCAGCACTTCCTCTATATACATTTTCTGTGATAGGCCAAGCATCCTTTTATATCTATCTCTATAGACCTTTATTCCCAAAATATAGGATGCTTCCCCAAGGTCTTTCATGGAGAACTCTTTTGACAACCAGACTTTGATCGAGGTTAGCATGGGAATATCATTCCCTATCAGGAGGATGTCGTCCACGTACAGTACGAGAAATACGACAGTGCTCCCACTAACCTTTTTGTAAACACACGGTTCCTCTTCGTTTTTGATGAAATCAAATGTTTTGATTGCGTCATCGAAACGAGTGTTCCAACTCCGAGATGCTTGTTTTAGTCCATAAATGGACCTTTGCAGCTTGCAGACCTTGTGATCTCCATCACTGGAAGTGAAACCCAGAGGCTGTTCCATATAGATATCTTCTTCAAGATATCTATTTAGAAAAGTAGTTTTCACATCCATCTGCCAGATTTCATAATCATGAAATGCTGCAATGGCAAGCAATGTTCGGATGGATATCAGCATGGCTACAGGTGAAAAGGTCTCCTGATAGTCAATGCCTTCGCGTTGACTATATCCTTTCGCCACCAGCCTTGCTTTATAGGTCTCTACCTTTCCATCCGAACCTATCTTTCTTTTGTAGATCCATTTGCATCCAATAGGAACAATACCTTCTGGTGGATCTACTAAGGTCCAGACTTGGTTGGAATGCATGGAGTCTAACTCTGATTTCATAGCTTCCAACCATTTCTCGAAATCGATATCAGATATCGCCTCATTGTAGGTTTTGGTATCCTGTATGTGATCCCTATCTCCCACTAGGAACATTTCCTCGGTATCCTTTTCTAGTATACCTAAGTATCTATCGGGAGGATGGGAGACCCTACTAGATCTGCGAGGTGGTTAAGGGACATCGTGTACTGGCTCTGTATTAATGGGTTCGATAGGATCCATGACTCGTTGCTTTTCAGAGACTTTCTCTTCAAGCTCAATTTTCCTCCCACTGCCTCTATCAAGGATAAACTGATTTTCCAAGAAGATGGCATGACGGCTCACAAACACATTGTGATCCTCTGAGACGTAAAAATTGTATGCTAATGACTCTTTAGGATATCCTATAAAACGAGCACTTATGGTCCTAGCCTCTAGTTTGTCCGCCTGTAGTCTTTTGACGTGGGCCGGACATCCCCAAATCTTGAGATGACCAAGACTTGGTTTCTTACCATGCCATATCTCATACGGTGTGGTAGGAACGGATTTAGAGGGAACTCTATTAAGTAGATATACTGCGGTAAGTAAGGCATCTCCCCAAAGAAACATCGGTAGATCAGTGAAGCTCATCATGGACCGGACCATATCCAATAGAGTCTGATTTCTCCTCTCTGACACCCCGTTGAGTTGAGGTGTACCCGGAGGAGTCCATTGTGAGACTATGCCATTGTCCTTGAGATAGTTCCGGAATTCTCCACTAAGGTATTCTCCTCCTCGATCTGATCGAAGAGCCTTAAGGGGTTTTCCAGTTTGTTTTTCTACTTCATTTTTGAACTCTTTGAACTTTTCGAAAGATTCAGATTTGTGTCTCATAAGATACACATACCCATACCGTGAATAATCATCGGTAAAGGTAATGAAGTACGAATAACGTCCCCTGGCTAGCACATCGAATGGGCCACATACATCTGTATGTACCAGGGTAAGTATTTCAGTGGTCCTCTCCCCATGTCCTACAAAGGGCAATCTGGCCATTTTTCTTGAAGACAGAACTCGCAAACTGGATATGACTCGGAAGTCAATGAGCCGAGAAGCCCATTTTTATCCATTTTGTTCATTCTGTCCTCTCCAATATGGCCAAGCCTGAGGTGCCACAAATATTTTTGGTTTATCTCATCTCTGGATCTTTTGGATCCTTTGGCACTCACTTCTTGCTCAGACACACTTATAGATACATCCATATGCAAATGATAGAGACTGTCAATCATAAAACCACGTGCGACTATTTTATTTCTGAAATAAATAGAATAGCAGTCTTTGTCAAATGTAAAAACATGACCTTCCTGTGCTAGACATGAAACAGAAATCAAATTTCTGCTAGCAGCAGATACATAATAGTAGTCTCTAAGTGATAAACTAAAACCAGACGGTAGTCGCAGATGGTAGGTGCCCACAACCACAGCAGCAACTTTTGCCCCGTTGCCAACCCGAAGGGTTACTGCACCTTCCGCCAGCCTTCTACTTTCCTTTAGACCCTGCATGGTAGTGCACAGATGAGCACTACAACCAGAATCTATAACCCAACTAGAAGTAGAAGAAACCGTTAGATTAGTTTCAATTATGAGCAAGTCTATACCTTCTGAAGGTATGTCACCTTTCTTGTTCTTCAGGCTCTCGAGGTATGAAGGACAGTTCCTCTTCCAGTGGCCGTCGACATTGCAGTGGAAACATTTTCCTTTGTCATTGGCTCTTTTCTTTTGAACTTTCTTCTTTGGCTTCTTGTCTTTCTTCTGCTTCTTAGCAGGCTTTTTTTTCTTCCAAGCAGACTTTCTCTTGGAACCAGAAGTCAACTCAGCAGCAAGGACATTGCCTCTTGAACCTTTCAAGGCTCCCTCAGCAGTTACCAACATATTTATCAGTTCAGTCTTAGTGCATTCAATCTTATTCATGTGGTAGTTTACTATAAACTGACCAAATGAATTAGGAAGGGATTGAAGGATCAGATCAACTTGCAATTCCTTGTGCATGTTCATACCGAGCTTCTCAAGCTCCTCTAGGTCCTTGATCATAGTCAGACTGTGATCATGGACGGACTGCCCCTCGCGCATCTTTGCTTTGAAGAGCCTCTTGGACACTTCAAAACGAGCTGTGCGACTCTGCTCACCATACAACTCTTGCAGGTGTGCCAGTATGTCCCTAGCAGTCTTCATATTTTCATGCTGGCATTATAGTTCATTGGACATGGATGCCATGATATAGCACTTGACCCTAGTATCATCGTCTGTCCACTTCTCATGCGTCGTACGCTGATCAGCGGTCGGACGTCCTGGTAATGCGGGAATGTCATTGTCGAGCACATAGCCTATTTTCTCGCAACTCAGAATAATTTTGAGATTCCTAAGCCAGTCTCTGTAATTGGTACTGGTCAATCGGTTGGTCTCAAGAATACGGGTCAAAGGGTTTGAGGCTGACATTATGATCTGTAGAGAGTAAAGATTCTAGTTAGACTTTTGTACTTGATCCTAATCTGTTCTAAGATCTTTTAGAACAAATGTAACTCCCACTATTTTTTCGAATTCCTCACACTTCCCTGGTAGGAAAACGGAAATCCCACACGACTAGGGTTTCTAGTGGGTACTGCGGTCCCACCGATTTACATGCCACCTCACCTAACAGTTATTGGTGACACATAGATTGATGAATGTATAACTCTTGTACAATGCTTCTCAAGCATGTTGCAGTGCAACTTGGTCTCTAAGCCATGAAAACCTCACCTAACAGTTATTGGTCCCATTTCTTAGTTAAGTCAGACCCACCGTACAACCGTAGGAATAAAGTCGTCATTGGGCCCTCACCTAACAGTTATTGGTGCCCAACCCCACCTTTATCCTACAACATCTCATGTCTATAGAGAGGTCTAGCCTTCCGATGCAACTTGACCACTGTATCCAGCCGAGACAAATCAACATCAGAAAGACCTTAGCAGCTCTACTACAGTGGAAGACCTATTGACTTAATATTGGTTAATCAAGTCTTAGTGTTTGCAACTTGAGCTCTTCATAAGAGGTAATCGAACAATTGGCCAGGTAAGCAGGTGGGAGGCTCCCCTTACTCAGAGAGTAAGGTCCTAATTAAGTAACCACATTTCATGCTTTCCTAGACACCAATTAGATCAATTAATCTAATATGACTTGCTCATGTCGGTTCACTCTCGACTTGATTGAGGAGGTTTTAATTTAGGTCTCAATTGGATTTGCTACATCACATGTAAACCTATCTACCCGACTCTCATTCACATCACATGCAAACGACACATTGCAGGCAGTTATAATCGCAGCAATAATTAAAGCTAAACTTTAAATAGGTGATGATCATGGATTCTAGTTAGGTCGTATTACAAGCACATGCACGTCAATTGATCAACTGGTCTTCAACTCTTGAATTGGTTCCAAGCCTCCTTGATTCGATCCTTGACTAACTCTTGATCCAGTCGCCATCAACCGCTTAGACCCCTGCTCATCTCATGCATCATCTTCGACTTGATCGTTGATGTACATCACATCACAGAAATACAACCAGATATAAAATAAAAATAAAAATAAATTACATCTCCCTTTTAGGAGGCACGCAGGCCTCTCAAAATATTAAATAAGATGCATGCAAGCATCTGAAGAATTACATGACATTACAGATCACATCGCAGGTCATTACATTTGATACCAAAAGGGTTTGAATCCTATGATCATCACCACATGCAGCAATTATAATTTTCAGATCTGAAAACTAATTGATTATCTTATGACATAGGTTGCTGATCATGCTAATCATGATTCTAAACTTTGTAATCCCATTAACAATGCAATTAGAATCATCTTTTTATCACATAAAAATCAGCATCCAAAAATCAGCACCCTAGAAAAAATCTGCATGCAGAAAATTTTCAGCATGCATGATCATTCAATTTTCAGATCTAATAAGCCTATTAATAATTAATCCTCACCTTAATCTACGATGCCTAGGCTCTGATACCACTGTTGGGACCCGCCCATGCCGCTGATATTTCAAAAACAAAATCAGATGGCAGCGGAAGGGGCATGTGCGGGATCAACCGTTCATCGCATGAACGTTGTTCAAAAATCGTTCGTAGATAGATAAGGATTAAAAACTTTTAATCTAATTAGAAGATCAGATCTTCACCTTGTGCGGGTAGATGATTACCGCAAACTGGAGTTCGTGGTTTTAGGATAAAGGTTCGCTTGAAGCCGTTTAAGTGCCCGGCCTCTACGGGTATCCACACGAAGCAGGAACCGATCCAAGCTCTCTATCTCCTCGGGGTGCTAGCTCCCTTACAGAGATAACTTTTTTTGGCTGATTTCCTCCCTTTCAATCAACCCTTGTGAGGATGATAGTGTTATTTTGATGATTAACAAGCAATTATCTAGAGTATATTATAAGTTAAATTGATACTTCATTTATAAGTTCATTACTCTCAGTATATTTGTATGAATTGATATAGATACATGTCTTTGTTCATTTGAATGAATCTAACCTTGAGATGCAGCAAAGTGTAGATTGAGTCGACCCAAAGGTTGATTGGGTCGACCTCGGCACATCAAGAAGTCATTTGGCACACTTCTGCAAAATTGGCACAGATGAACAGTGAGTTGGGTCGACCTAAGGTAAGCATGAGTCGACCCAAACTTCAAGAGCCTCAAAACATGAAAGAAATATGTTCTCTGGATTTACTGAGAGGGTCGACCCAAACAGTGGTTGAGTCGACCCAAGCTTGAGTCGACCCAAACCCTGAGAGGGTCGACCCAAAGGCAAGACAGAAAGGCAGACAGAAAATGGTTCTCTGGAATTACTGAGAGGGTCGACCCAAGAAGAAGTTGAGTCGACCCAAGTGAACTTTGAGTCGACCCAAAGAATGGTTGGGTCGACCCATGGGAAGGAAGGCTGAAATTTCAAGTTTCTGTGTTTTCTGAGAGGGTCGACCCAAGGAATGTTTGAGTCGACCCAAGTGAATGTTGGGTCGACCCAAGGACAGGTTGAGCCGACCCAAACACGGGCTGAAGCATAACGGCTAGTTCTGCAGATGTACTTTTTGTCCTTCCCAAGGTCAGTAACGGCTAGTTTTTCAAATCTAACCATTGGGGCTTGTCCAAAGGATGTGGGAAGCTATTTAAAGGGGCACTATTCATCAGATAGAACAACTTTTGAAAGAGATATCAAAGAGTAAACAAGAAAACAAAAGTGCCCTAATCTTCTTCATTCAAGTGCTTCATTCAAGAATCAAAGAAAGGGGTTGAGCAGATTCAAAGAGTCATCAAGAGCTCCATCCTCCCTTGAAGAGTGAAGCATCCTTGACAAAGAAGAGCAAAGCCACTTCAAAGCGATAAATACTTTCTAACTCTTCTTTGTAGTTAATATTGTTTCATTTGCTCATTTAGGAGTTTGAATCTTTCCTTTTTGTTTATCAAACTATTTGTAAAGGTTCGTTGGTGAGCCCGTAAAACCAACAAAGGTTTTTGGTGAACCCGGAAAACCAAAGTGTATAGGTTCGTTGGTGAGCCCGTAAAACCAACAAAGGTTTTTGGATTGTGAGCCCGGAAAACAATCCAACTGTAATCCGCGAGATTATAGTGAATTCCCAAGGGGTCGCTTGGGGAGTGGACGTAGGTGCTAAGGAGAGCACCGAATCACTATATATTGTTGTGTTTGTATTGTGCTTGTGGTTACATTTATTCTTGCATTATCTTCCATCGTTGTTCTAGTTTAACTCATTCAAATAATCTAAGAAAGCAACCACCGCACTTAATTAAGAAAGCTTTTAAAACACCAAAATTTAGAAGAAACCAATTCACCCCCCCCTCTTGGATTGTCACCTAGGGCAACAAGTGGTATCAGAGCAAGGTGCTCTAATAGTACTCATTGATCTCACAATCAAGAGTTAAAGATCATGACAACCCAAGTGGGATGTGCAATGAGTGAGGGGCAATCCACAAATAGACCACCTCTATTTAATGGCACAAACTACACATATTGGAAAGCTAGAATGAGGATATTCATTCAAGCTTCAGATTATGAACTATGGCAAATCATCACTAGAGGACCTCACACACCCACACTTAACATAGAGGGCACTATCATACCCTAACCAGAAATGGATTGGAATGAGAGTGATAGAAGATTAGCACAGTTAAATGCAAAAGCTATAAATGTACTTTACTGCTCATTAGATGTAAATGAATTTAATAGAATATCTACTTGCACTACCGCCAAAGAAATTTGGGACAGACTTGAGGTCACACATGAAGGGACCAATCAAGTTAAGGAGTCTAAGATAAACATATTAGTACACAAATATGAATTGTTTAAAATGGAATCTACTAAGTCCATAACTGATATGTTTACTCGTTTTACTGACATTATAAATGGGCTTAAGAGTTTAGGAAAATCTTACTCTAACTCTGATTTGGTGCGAAAAATTCTCAGGTCTCTACCAAGGAATTGGGAGGCCAAGGTAACCGCTATTCAAGAAGCAAAGGACCTCAACACACTGCAGTTAGAGGAGCTTCTAGGATCTCTTATGACCCATGAGTTGACAATGAGGCAAAATTCAGAAGATGAGGTCAAGAGAAGAAAGCCCATTGCCCTAAAGACTACCACCCCTAAACAACTAACTGAATCGGAAGATTCAGATGATGATGAAGAAATCGATGAAGAAGGGATGGCTGTGCTTGAGAGAAGATTCAGAAAATTCATGAGAGGTAAGAATAGGTTCCATAAAAAGAAAACCTTCCTTAAAGGTAACTCAAGCAAAGAAAAGGGTAAGGACAAAGAAAAGGAAAAAGAAACTCCCATTTGCTATGAGTGTAACAAACCCGGGCATTATAAGATAGATTGCCCAGATTTGAAGTGGATGGCAAGAAAGTTGAAAAAGAAGAATTTCATGGCTGATTGGAGTGAAAGTGAGGAATCAAGTTCGGAGGAGGAAAGATCATCAAGAGACGGCCCAAATGTGTCATATGGCCAATGACGATGAGGTAGATTCTGAACTTGAGTGTGATTTTACTGTTGATGAATTACATGATGCTTTCTTAGAACTCATGGAAGAACATAAGAAACTAATTAATAAAAATAAAGCTTTAAAAGAAGAAAATCAATCTCTTGTCAAAGATAAGCTAAAACTGTCTCATAACTGTGAAACATTAAGTAGGAAACTTGCAAATGAAACCAAGAATCTAATTGCTGAAAATATCAAGCTAAAAAAAGATGCTGAAAAATATAAAACTTTGGTAGATAAATTTACTCTTAGTTCTACCAAATTAAATTTGATTCTTGATAGCCAAAAAGCTGTATATGATAAGGCCGGTTTAGGATATAAAACAAATAGGAAACAAAAATTCTTAAAGAACATTTTTGTAAAAGCTAAAAGTGAAAATATTACTTGTTATTGCTGCAATAAGTTAGGACATAGAGCACATGAATGTAACTTTAGAAAATCCAGTCAAAATAAATTAAGTTATAATCAAAAGATTAAATTCAAGAAAGTTTGGGTTCCAAAAGGAACATGGAGTACTAACCCTAAAGGACCCAACTTAGTTTGGGTACCTAAAGTTTCTTCTTGATCTTGATTGCAGGTGTGTCTTGCAGCTGACAAAGTGGAAAAACGATGGTATCTAGATAGCGGCTGTTCAAGACACATGACCGGTGACGAAGATCAATTTGTCACCTTGGAATCAAAGAAGGGTGGAGTAGTAACCTATGGAGACAATGGTAAAGGGCATATCATTGGAAAGGGTAAAATTTTCATTGCTCCATCTATTTTTGTAGAAAATGTCTTATTAGTTAAGGGTTTGAAACATAACCTTCTTAGCATAAGTCAATTTTGTGATAAAGGGTTTAAAGTTACATTTGAAGCATCTGTATGCATAATCACTAATCCTAAAGATAATAGCATTGTACTTGTAGGACAAAGGCAAAGAAATATTTACTTAGTAGATCTTCATGAGTTAGGCAAGAAAAATGGATTATGCTTAATTACTAATGAAGAAAAGAAAAATGAAACTAGTTGGCTTTGGCATCGAAGATTAGGACATGCAAGTATGGAATTAATATCAAAACTAGTTAAGAAGGAATTAATAAAAGACGTGCCAAAATTGATCTTTGAAAAGGACAAAATATGTGGACCATGTTCATTGGGAAAACAAACTAAATCATCTTTCAAATCGAAGAATGTAGTATCAACAACTAGACCATTTGAACTTATACACATGGATTTATTTGGACCTACTAGAACTACAAGTCTAGGAGGGAAGAAATATGGACTAGTTATTGTTGATGATTTCTCAAGGTATACATGGGTTTCATTTTTGGCACATAAGAATGAAGCATTCTCAGAATTTTTGAAACTATATAATAATATCATAAATGAAAAGAAACTCACCTTAGTAGCAATTCGAAGTGATCATGGTACGGAATTTGAAAATCAACACTTTGAAGAATTTTGCACTAAAAATGGAATATCACATCAATTTTCAGCACCTAGAACGCCTCAACAAAATGGGGTTGTTGAAAGGAAAAATAGGACATTGGCAGAAATGGCACGCACAATGTTGTGTGAGTCAAATCTTCCAAAGTACTTTTGGGCTGAAGCTATAAATACTTCTTGCCATATTCTAAATCGAGTTTTAATACGACCTATAACCAAGAAAACTCCTTATGAACTCTGGAAGAATAAGAAACCAACTGCTAAATATTTTAAAGTGTTTGGATGTAGATGTTTCATCTTAAATAATGGCAAGGAGGATCTAAGTAAATTTGATGCCAAGTCAGATGAAGGTATCTTTTTAGGATACTCCACATCTAGTAGGGCATACAGAGTATTCAATAAAAGAACCTTAGTAGTAGAAGAGTCAGTCAATATTATATTTGATGAGTCTGATAGTGAGTCTGCTAGAAAAGAAAATATTGTTGATGATGATACAGGAATTATCGACTTTGAAAAGTTGAATATTGATGACGTGCCAAATCAAGATAAGGGAGATGATTGCGTGCCACCACAACCCCAAAATTTGCCAAAGGAATGGAGGTATGCATATGGACACCCTAAAGACTTAATCATTGGTGATCCATCACAAGGGGTAAGAACTCGATCATCTCTTAGAAATTTAAATGATTATCTTGCTTTTGTTTCACAATTAGAACCTAAGACTTATGAAGAAGCTGAAAAAGATACTAATTGGATAAATGCCATGCAAGAAGAATTAAATCAATTCAAAAGAAGTAATGTATGGACATTAACTGAAAGACTAAAACATAATTCAGTAATTGGAACAAAATGGATATTTAGAAATAAATTAGATGAAAATAGATTAGTTATAAGAAATAAGGCTAGACTTGTAGCTAAGGGATACAACCAAGAAGAAGGAATAGATTTTGATGAGACATTTGCTCCTGTAGCTAGATTAGAGGCTATTAGATTACTTCTAGCATTTGCATGTTTCATGGATTTCAAATTATATCAAATGGATGTGAAGAGTGCATTCTTAAATGGTATTATTGAGGAGGAAGTATATGTAGAACAACCTCCAGGATTTGAGAATCATGAATTGCCAAATCATGTGTTTAAACTACATAAGGCATTATATGGATTAAAGCAAGCACCTAGGGCTTGGTATGATCGTTTAAGTAAATTTCTGCTTGATAATAACTTTAGTAGAGGAAATGTAGATAAAACTCTATTTCTCAAAAGAAAGGTCAAAAATCTATTAGTGGTACAAATATATGTAGATGACATAATCTTTGGTGCCACTAATGATACTCTGTGCAAAGAATTTGCTGATTTAATGCATGGAGAATTTGAAATGAGTCTAATGGGAGAACTAAGCTTCTTTCTAGGTTTACAAATCAAACAAACTAAAGAAGGCATTTTTATTCATCAAACTAAGTATACAAAGGAAATACTAAAGAAGTTTGGGAATGAAAATCATAAGGGAATTAGCACTCCAATGAATCCTACTAGTAAGCTAGACAAAGATGAAAAAGGAAAGAGTGTTGATATTAAGCTCTATAGAGGACTAATTGGATCCTTGCTCTATCTTACTGCTAGTAGACCCGACATTGTATTTAGTGTAGGGATATGTGCTAGATACCAATCGGATCCTAAGGAGTCACATTTAAGTGCTGTTAAGAGAATCCTTAGATATTTAAGAGGAACTACCAATATAGGATTATGGTACTCGAGAGACTCCTGTCTAGATTTGCTTGCATATTCAGATGCTGATTTTGCCGGATGCAATTAGATAGAAAGAGCACAAGTGGCACATGTCAATTCTTAGGAAATAACTTAGTATCATGGTTTAGTAAAAAGCAGAATTCAGTGGCACTGTCCATAGTTGAAGCTGAATACATAGCTGCTGGTAGTTGTTGTGCTCAAGTATTATGGCTCAAGCAACAACTAGAGGACTATGGAGTTAAACTAGATAATATTCCTATTAAGTGTGATAATACTAGTGCTATCAATCTTACTAAAAATCCAGTTCAGCACTCCAAAGCCAAACACATAGAAATAAGGTACCATTTTATTAGGGATCATGTGCAAAATGGAAATGTATGTATTGAGCATATATGCACGGAAAAACAATTAGCCGACATATTTACGAAACCATTGAGTGAAGATAAATTCTGCATGCTAAGGAGGGAATTAGGCATATGTGATCCTTTTTATTGAAGAAATATAAAAAGGAGCTAGAAGTCTCATGATACACTCCTCTAATTTCAAAAATCCCATGAAACATGAGTCAAATTTGTTATCCATAGATTCCTTACTCATGTATCATTGTCCCATAAAGAGTTTATAAGGACTGGAAGCAAGGAAAACTTTTTAGAAGCAAAAAGGAAGAGAAAAGAAAAAGTCTGCACTTGGGTTGACCCAACCCAGAATAGGGTCGACCCAATGTTGAGTCGACCCAAGAAAAATCTTGAGTCGACCCAACGTCGGGACCCCACTGTTAAAAGGAGACCCGAGAGCATTTCTAGGGCACTGTTTGCCCTTTGTCTTCTTCCGAAAAACCTTTTCCCCACTCTCAAATCTTCTCCAATCATCTCCAAACAGTAGATTTCCTTGAGATCTTAGAGAAATGGGACCCAAAAGAGCCGTAGCCAAGAGATCCGGAAGAGTGACACGAATCCAACAGGAGGAAAGGCAACCTACCGAGCCATCTCCTGTGTCTCCACGACGTGAGGCACGTGCGGAGGGCCCTCCTCCTCCTTCCCTCTCAGTGATACTTGCAAGATTTGCGGGGAGGCCGGTTACAACGGGGAGAAGGATCCATTCCGAGTTCTTCAATCAAGAAGGGTTTCGGATTTGGGAATGGATCCAAAGGCAAGGTTGGGAGTATCTTTGCTCCCTAGATGTGGTTATCTACCCCGGATTGGTACAAGAGTTCTATGCCTTCCTCAAAACTGGTATGGGAGGGCTTGTTTCGGAAGTTCGAGGGGTTCGAATTCGAGTTTCCGAGGAGAGCTTGAGTGAGCTACTTCATCTACCCTGCATAGGAGCCACTCCGGAAAAGCCAGAAAACAAAATGAGAGCTCTACAGTTGATCATGGAAAATGAGAACTTCGACTTTTCCACGAAGGTAATAGCTAGTTCTCTTTCCGCTGAAATGAGATTACTGCTCAATATGATCAATAGGATTTTATTTCCAAAGACCGGGAGATTCGATCTCATCACAGAGCGAGATCTAGCTATGATGGAGTGTATGATTCGGGGGATTCCCCTAAATCTTCCGGCTATGATACTGAGACAGATGAGGAAGGTAATGTGCAGCAACAGGGTATCACTACCTTATGGTATGATACTCACCTTGATTTTCCGTCAGCACGGTTTACCTCTCGAGGAGGAGGCATCCAAGAGTCTGCATCATACTGATACATACACTGCACGGACACTTATACGCATGGGATATGAGAAAGTGAACGGGCAGTGGATTCACACTGGAGCAGGCATTCAGGGTGAGGCGCCAGAGGGAGATGCACTAGAGGATGAGGATGAGGAGCATATGGATCATCCTACTGCACCCTCAGAGGCTGGACCATCGTCATCCGTTCCTCCGACAGATACGGATGAGTTCTGGAGCAGGATGACTGAGCTCATGTCAGCTCAGGCGAGGACTATCACTGACGGGCTGACGAGCCAATTGGACGCCCGGTTGGATGTCATGTCTGCTGAGATTAGTGATCTGAGGCAGCAGATTGGAGCACTCCGGAGAGAGAGAGAGACCCATGGACCATCTGTGCCACAGGCTGCTGAGTCAGAGATATCGGCACAAAGTCATTCAGCTCATCGTGCTCCACGCCAGACACAGTCTCACCAGGCTCGACCTCCCCTCGCCACGTACACTAGGAGGATGAGGACTAGATCCCAGCCGTTAGAGTCTCCCTAGGATGTTCTTAGCACTTATGTTTAGAGCCTAGGCTAGATATCTAGTTCTCATATCTATCTTGCTTTTATCATGTATCTTTAAATCTTGATTAAGGAACAATGTATCTGTTTTTTTTGTTTTTGGACATGAATGTATGAAAATGTTCCTATTTTGATCAATGAAGTTTGAAGTTTGTTGTTTATTGCATCTTTCCCATGTATCTTTTTGATGATAACAAAAAGGGGGAGAAGTAAAGAAAGAGTATTTATTTATTTTAGGAAGTAAAGAAAGAGTATTTATTTGAGGAGAAGTAAAGATCTTAGGTGAGAAGTAAAGATTTTGTGTAGATTAGATAAAGCAACAAAAAGGGGAGAAGTAAAGATATCTTTAGAGTAAGTAAAGAAAGAATAATAAGAGCAAAAGTAAAGAAAGTTAAAGAAAGGAGAAGTAGAGAAAAAGAAATAAGAATTTATGCAAGAAAAGAGAAATAATTGGGCAAACAAATTAAAAATCATATAAGAAAGCTTATACATCTAAGGGGGAGCAATTTGTAACAATGAAATTGATTAAATCAAAAATTTCTATCAAATTTCAGAATTTGGCACATATAAATTCAGAATTTGGCACGCACCTCTCGCACCCCGATACATAACCTGAAACTCACATTTTATCTCAAATTTTTGAAGTTTCATCGCTAATGAATTATAAATGAAAGGGGGAGCAATTCAAAGAGTCAAGTTGGCAACATTTAAATAATATAGGGGGAGACTTATATATGAAAAGCTGAAATTCAGCAATTTAAACCCTTTTATAAACTGTTTTTAAAGACAAGTATCAATAGGCTTATACTCTTTATTTTGTAATCATCAAAAAGGGGGAGATTGAGGATGATAGTGTTATTTTGATGATTAACAAGCAATTATCTAGAGTATATTATAAGTTAAATTGATACTTCATTTATAAGTTAATTACTCTCAGTATATTTGTATGAATTGATATAGATACATGTCTTTGTTCATTTGAATGAATCTAACCTTGAGATGCTGCAAAGTGTAGATTGAGTCGACCCAAAGGTTGATTGGGTCGACCTCGGCACATCAAGAAGTCATTTGGCACACTTCTGCAAAATTGGCACAGATGAACAGTGAGTTGGGTCGACCCAAGGTAAGCATGAGTCGACCCAAACTTCAAGAGCCTCAAAATATGAAAGAAATATGTTCTCTGGATTTACTGAGAGGGTCGACCCAAACAGTGGTTGAGTCGACCCAAGCTTGAGTCGACCCAAACCCTGAGAGGGTCGACCCAAAGGCAAGACAGAAAGGCAGACAGAAAATGGTTCTCTGGAATTACTGAGAGGGTCGACCCAAGAAGAAGTTGAGTCGACCCAAGTGAACTTTGAGTCGACCCAAAGAATGGTTGGGTCGACCCATGGGAAGGAAGGCTGAAATTTCAAGTTTCTGTGTTTTCTGAGAGGGTCGACCCAAGGAATGTTTGAGTCGACCCAAGTGAATGTTGGGTCGACCCAAGGACAGGTTGAGCCGACCCAAACACGGGCTGAAGCATAACGGCTAGTTCTGCAGATGTACTTTTTGTCCTTCCCAAGGTCAGTAACGGCTAGTTTTTCAAATCTAACCATTGGGGTTTGTCCAAAGGATGTGGGAAGCTATTTAAAGGGGCACTATTCATCAGATAGAACAACTTTTGAAAGAGATATCAAAGAGTACACAGGAAAACAAAAGTGCCCTAATCTTCTTCATTCAAGTGCTTCATTCAAGAATCAAAGAAAGGGGTTGAGCAGATTCAAAGAGTCATCAAGAGCTCCATCCTCCCTTGAAGAGTGAAGCATCCTTGACAAAGAAGAGCAAAGCCACTTCAAAGCGATAAATACTTTCTAACTCTTCTTTGTAGTTAATATTGTTTCATTTGCTCATTTAGGAGTTTGAATCTTTCCTTTTTGTTTATCAAACTATTTGTAAAGGTTCGTTGGTGAGCCCGTAAAACCAACAAAGGTTTTTGGTGAACCCGGAAAACCAAAGTGTATAGGTTCGTTGGTGAGCCCGTAAAACCAACAAAGGTTTTTGGATTGTGAGCCCGGAAAACAATCCAACTGTAATCCGCGAGATTATAGTGAATTCCCAAGGGGTCGCTTGGGGAGTGGACGTAGGTGCTAAGGAGAGCACCGAACCACTATATATTGTTGTGTTTGTATTGTGCTTGTGGTTACATTTATTCTTGCATTATCTTCCATCGTTGTTCTAGTTTAACTCATTCAAATAATCTAAGAAAGCAACCACCGCACTTAATTAAGAAAGCTTTTAAAACACCAAAATTTAGAAGAAACCAATTCACCCCTCCCCCCCTCTTGGATTGTCACCTAGGGCAACACCTTGATTGTGCTTGGGAGGAGGAAGAAGAAGAAGGGATCTTGAAGAAGAACCAAAGCCTGACTGCAGCCCTTTTGTTTTCCTTGCGTTGGAAGAAGAAAAACAAGGAAGGAGGAGGCCCGCCAATCACTTTCTTTTGATCCCTTGCTTGCGGCTGAAGATGGAGAAGGAGGAGAGGGAGGCCACGGCTGCAAGGTTAAGAAAAAAAACTTAAGGCGCCGGCCCCCTTTGCCCTCTTTTTATAGCCATCTAGGGCTCCTACAAATTAGGAGCCCTAGACTAGTTTCCTAAGAGGGGGCGACCAATTTGGATCCAATTTAGGTAAGTCCTAATCCAATTAGAACTTAAATCAATTTTGACTCAATAGAACTCTTCAATCCTAATCCAATTAGGAGTCTTATTGATTTATTAGATTAATAATTAATTGTGACATAAGAAACCCTAATCCAAATTAGGACATATTTAATTTTAGTCCTAATCTAATTAGGACTCTTATTTGAATCCGAAGTCCTAATCCAATTAGGATTTCTAGGAATCCTATTCTAAGTAGGAATCCAAAGATGAATTCAAAATCCTAATCTAATTAGAATTGTAGGAATCCTACTCCAAGTAGGAATCCCAGTCCTACTCCAAATAGGATTCCCAGTCCTAATCCAATTAGGACTCTAGGAATCCTACTCTAAGTAGGATTTGTGTTTTAAGTCCAATTAATCAATTCCCATTGTTCCTTCTTCAACTTATTATCAATCAAATTGATTACTCGTGATTCATAATCACTTTTCAACCATCGGATCGGTCAATACTTCTAGTGTGTGTGACCCCATAGGTTCTATTCTGACTGGTAGTGAGATATATATATTGCGATCTCTATCACAATATCATTGAAAACTTCTTTCAATGGGTTGGAACGATTCCAACTCAACTCATTAGGGTTTATCGATCATCAAGATAATCCCTATGAGTCCCACCATCCACCAGTGACACCTAGCAGCATGTAGTGGCTACCCAGCAGAATAGAATGGTGAATCTCTAGGTGCAGTTATCATGTGATACAGTCCTACTATCGTGGATCCCTACAGGACGGAGGTCATGGACAACTCGTCAAACCCCATCGTCTGTCATATGTGAAGATTTATTCGACTTAAGTTCGAGAGTGGAAAACTCTTTCTCCACTGTGCATACTGCCCCGGCCGAGGTCTTACGAACTCAGTCTTATAAATCACATAGGATCTCTCCTTATCTATCAAGGTCGATAGATTCCTTATAGGTGCATACCCTACTCCTACAGTGAACTTACTGCAGCCAATCTACACTGCATGGACCCATATGGCTAGAGACCATGTATATGTGCAGTCAAACTACAATAACCTCACTGTGAGTAGCCGAAGCACCGCAGGGCAAAGGACCAGTCACACTACTGCAACATCAAGCAAGTCACTGATGAGTGGATAGACATCCAAGTGACTTCTTGTATTGGTCACGCTCAGTACCCTTGCTCTTAACAAGCACCTGCACTATTACTTCAGTGTCGCCACACTGTGGACTCGAGTCTCGTCCATCCATAAGGAAAGTAATGTGTGCACTGATCTCATCGGATCGATCACCGCCCTCGTGATGATCCATCGATCAGGAGCATTCAGAAATTAATCACCAATGATGCATGGCTCAAATTCTTGACTCTTAAGAATATGCATCATCATCTTATTAATTCTTGGACGATTCATAGACACATAAACAATATGAATAAAAAAGATGCCTTTTATTTATTCAATAATAATAAAGTCAAATACAAATTATGTCCCAGAATTAATAATGTGTCAGCCAAAATTGGCTTCTAGGGCATACATCTAACAATCATATGTGATTCTTAATCACAATTCAACCATCGAATCAATCAATACTTCTAATGTGTGTGACCCCATAGGTTCTATTCTGACTGGTAGTGAGATATATTGCGATCTCTATCATAATATCATTGAAAACTTCTTTCAATGGGTTGAAACAATTTCAACTCAACTCACCAGGGATTATCGACCATCAAGATGATCCCTTTGAGTCTCACCATCCACTAGTGACACCTAGCAGTATGTAGTGGCTACCCAATAGAATAGAATAATGAACCTCTAGGTGCAGTTATCGTATGATACAGTCCTTCTATCATGAATTCCTACAGACCGGAGGTTATGGATAACTCGTCAAACCCGTCGTCTGTCATATGCTTAGATTTATTCGACTTGAGTTCGAGAGTGGAAAACTCTTTCTCCACTGTATATACTGCCCTAGCCAATGAAAGAGTAGATGCCCTACAAGCCAATCGCAATATGTATTGCGAAAGGTTTTTTCTTTTGATTTGTCCAAATCATGTACATGACATTTAAATATGAATAAAGGCGTTATGTTTTATCATATGCTGTTGATTATATTTATGATAAACTCCTTAGATTAGGGCAATGGTTTTAAGACTATGATGAGATCATACTAGTGAGACTTAAAATCCTAAAATCCTAATCTTAAATATTCCCAGTCATTGGTACATTGAGTCGGGGATCAATGATTACCGGAAAGACTGGCATGTCTTATGTATGCTCGATGCAGAGGATGATTGATCTCACAATCATTTGTGTGGAGACACTAATACAAAGATGTGGGTGCTCATTAGAGGAATGAGTTCACTGAATTGACCTACAAAGAGAAATCTTATGAAGTCTTACTTACATGTCAAAAGATGATTCTCTTAGTGGGAGTTGTGCAACTGATCCTATGACCTGAGATCACCATGGTATCTTGTGCACATGAACCCATATTTTGGTTTACACTTATTCATGACAATAAGTTATGTACGAGGTCTTCTGGATATGGTGAATTGTGTACGAAGATTATGAGTAGGTCAACAAGGAATTAATTCAGGAAGCCTTTGATCAAAGCAGAATGAAAATTAGAAAGAGTTTCTAATATTTCATTATTTGAATTATCATTAAAAGATTGAGAAAAATATGAATATGAAATTGAGTTTGACATATATTCATACTCATATACATATTTGGGATGCAGTTTGATTAAAGGATTGAATTGCATGGTAACTTGCCACTGAAGGGTATTTTTGGTATTTTCACCAAATTTCATATTTTTCGGGTAGACATGACACGTTGCTAGATGTCAATCTTGTTTTATAGGTTTGATCAAATTAAAGAGTTTAATTCGATCACCAATTAGAAAGGATTCTAATTGTTAAGTTCGGGTTCGCGCAGTTTGGACTTAAATCGATTAGAAGAGTTCTAATCAAGTTGGGTCAACTCGC
Source organism: Phoenix dactylifera (assembly GCF_009389715.1). Lineage (NCBI taxonomy): Eukaryota > Viridiplantae > Streptophyta > Magnoliopsida > Arecales > Arecaceae > Phoenix > Phoenix dactylifera. The sequence goes on along the minus strand of NC_052396.1, from coordinate 15,185,378 downwards.
ACTCACACCTATTGCTGGCTAAGTATGGAACCCAATGGGTCACACACAAGAAAACTTATCAACGGTCTAATTGGATTAGATCATGTTTGCAAGATAAACATCCTAGCAGGTGTTGCAAACCTTAGCTCCTAATTCGAATTGGATTCGAATCTGATTCGAATTGGATTCGAATCTGATTCGAATTGGATTCGAATCTGATTCGAATTCGATTCGAATCTGATTCTTAATTGATCTAATTTGATTAGATCATATTCTAATATGGGTTAGCTAAGAGTTGGCACCTAATTGGCTTGGTTTGAGTCTAATTGGATTAGATTTAATAAATCATTCAATCTAGACCGTTAGATCTTGATCTACCGTTGGATGAAGACATAATGGAGAGTTGGTTTAACCCAATTGGATTGGTTTAGAGGATGGAGGTGAGGTGTGATGGACATGTGATTAGCATGTGATGTTGACTTGGTCAAAATATGGCACCACATGAAAGGACATATCATTTGATACACCTCCTCACTTGATCTGCACCTCCTCTTATTTGATATGGCCCTTTAGATGATGCCTTTTCATGAGAGGATGTGTGGATGGTATGCATCCCTTGGAGATGCATCCCTACACCTATTATAAATAGGTTAGCACTCCATGGGTTTCATCATTCCAATTCCACCCCACTCCTCTCTTCTTTCTTTCTTACATTAGTTTCTTTCTTTCTAGCATTGCTTCTAGTGTGTCCTAAGCCAAGACAAGGTGGTCTTCTTTAGGACAAAAGGATTAGAAGTGATTTTAGAAGGCTAAAGAAAAATAGAAAGGAAGGAAAGCAAGCCATTAGAGTTCTTTAGAAGAATTCTGCATTAAGGATCAAAAGTCTTTGGAGCTAAAGTCTTGATCAAGTTTTCGTGTGGATCACCATTAGAGGGCGGACACTTAGACTCCTCGTGGAGATTGTACACTTTGGATTAGCGTTTGAGGTATTCTACTAATTCTGCATTTATTTTATATCATTTGATTGTAATCATTAAGGTGATCTAGGCTTAAAAGGGTTTCATACATAGGGACTTTATTAAGAAATTTTTAAAATTCCTAGCTTCCGCTGCGCATTATAACATGCTAAAACCCTTCAGTGGTATCAGAGCCATCCTTAATTGGTTCAATCAAATAATTATGTATGATGTATGATTATTAATTTACTATGAGATAGTAATGTCATATGCTTAGAGAAATGCTGAAATGTATGATTCATATATGATATGTTATGTAATAAAATATCATGATATGAAATTTTTCATATAAAAATATGTTGAAGCATGTTAATTAATTGCTTATGATTTATACATGCTATGAGATAGCTATGATGCATAATAGTTTATTTTAGACATGTTAAATATATATTACAATTAAAGAATGTGCTAGAGACTAGTAAGCCCTCAATAAAAATTATATTAAGTCATAGTGTTGAAAAACTTTGGGCTAACCTATATTAGAACAATTGATCTAATTGGTGTCTAAGAAAAGCACTAAAGGTGGTTCTCTAATTAGGACCTTACTCTCTGAGTAAGGGGAGCCTCCCACCTGCTTACCTGGCCAATTGTTTGATTGCCTATTATGGATAAGCTTAATATTGATATAACACTATTGATAGCCTTCCTTCATGCCTCGATATTATTATGTCAAGATCCATGCCAGTTTGTTGTGCTAACACAAGACTTGCAATGGGGACTGATGTTATACTGTCTTGGTGCATTAAGATGCTTATGGCATATTTTAATATATTGCCTTGTTGTACAACCACAAGGGCAATATTATTCGAATATGACTATATGGAAATGAAGGGTTTGACTTAACTAAAATATTATTGTTTGTTGTGCTAACACAAGGCAATAAGTATTTTAAGAGGACAAGATAAAGTTGAGAATTGCATGAGATGCAATTGGAAAGAGTTTCCTACCTTTGAACTCATAAGAGTTTGTTGTGTAAACACAAGGCTTTTTATGATGAATTAGGATCTCAACCCTACTAAGAAAAATTATATTTTCACGTTTATCATAGGAGAGGGCTATGATATTCGATAAAAATAGTAGGAGACAAATTAGATTAAAGTCCTTATCTAGTTGCAAACATGTCATCATGATTGGTCTGCTTATATTAGTTTTGTTCTTGCATATGTAGAATTATTAAATGGCTTCTTCACTTTCACTAAGAGGCATCTTAGATGCCAACAAGTTGATCGGACCAAACTATGTGGACTGGTTGAGGAATTTAAAGATAGTACTCACTCAGGAGAAAGTTTCTTATATACTTGAAACCTCTGATCTTGGAGATCTAGGAGATGATGCTACAGAAGAGGAGGTTGCCACACATAAGATGTGGAAAAATGACAGTGTGACTGTCAAATGTATCATACTTGCCTCTATGAGCAATGAATTACAGAGGCAACATGAAGGCATGGATACTCAATCCATACTTCTTGTTGCCCAGATAGACAACCCAAGAGAGAGGGTGAATTGGGTTTTAAAATAATTTTGCAATTAAAATATTTGAGGATGACTAATTAATGCTTTTGCAAGATGATTAATTAGTTGCTATGTGCTGTGAGTGAAATGAGAGTGAGAGAGAGAGACACAAGCAATCACAAACACAATGTTTATAGTGGTTCGGAGCTAACCCTTGCTCCTACGTCCACTCCCCAAGTCTCACTTGGGAATTCACTATAACCCCTTGGATTACAGTCGGTTGTTTTACAAGCTCACAACCCAACTTGTTGTTTTACGAGCTCACAACGAACTCGGTCGGTTTTCCCAGGCTCACCGACTAGAACCACCCCGATTGTTTTTTCCGGGATCACAATCGAACCCTTACACGTTGGTTTTACCCTCGGCTCACCAACCAACCTCTACACTCTTGATTCAATCCTCTAATTGAATCAAGCAAAGACAAGATGGAAAGAACAAGGACAAACAGAAAAACAGAGTTTCTAAAAAATAGATATACAGCAATATAAACTAGAGAGAAGTTAAGAGCCCTCAAACACGTTTGAGGTGGAGTAGAGTAGGGCTTCTTGAACTGTGAGTCTCCTCTTGAATGTCTGGTCGACTTGAAGGCAGGAGGAGACTTCTTTAAATGCTGGAAAGAGGTAGCTGGATGGAGTTAATGGCGCTCTTCCTTCTTTTCTGTTGAAAACTAGTTGGCAGAGATAGGATGCTTGATTTCTTTGAGTGGAATAGTGCTTCTCTGCCTTGCTACAGTCCTCTGTGGCTATTTAAGCCATCCCCTACGGAAACTAGCCGTTAGACACCTTTTTCTGCCCGTTCTGCACACTCTGCACATCCTGACAATATGTCCGTTGGGGTCGGAGTCGACTCGCGCGATCTGGAGTCGACTCGGCTGTAGCGGGAGTCGACTCATGCTTTTCTGAAGTCGGCTCGGCAACTGTTTCGGATTTGAATTAAAGTGACCTCCGCGACTGGGAGTCGACTCGACTTAACCCGGAGTCGACTCGCCAACTTCTGGAGCTGACTTGCCATTTTCGGAGTCGGCTCATCCCATAAAGTCCATGGAGCTAATTTTTCAACTTGGCCCACTCGAGTCGACTCGACAATCCTGGGAGTCGACTCGGCGCTCAGAGCCCGAACTGCCGATCTTCTGTCTTTTGGCTCGTCCAGTCTTGGAGTCGACTCGAACTGTTCCGGAGTCGACTCGACTCTCAGTTTCCGAAACACAGCCTTCTGCCTTTTTGATGTAGCGCTGCCTTGGAGTCGACTCGAGCTGTCTGGGAGTCGACTCGGCTCTCAGAGACAATAATTCGGTCTTCTGTCTTTTTGGGGTCGCGCAGTCTCGGAGTCGACTCGCGCATTGCAGGAGTCGACTCGGATCTCAGAGTCCGAAAACTGCTCTCTGACTTTTGCCTTGTGTACCACTGAGAGTCGACTCTCGCTTTCTTTGGAGTCGACCTGCCAACCATCGGAGTCGACTCGCGTTCCACAGGAGTCGACTCGAATCTCAGGGTCGAAAATCGCTCTCTGACTTTTCTGTCTGTAACTCCTTGGAGTCGACTCATACTACTCCGGAGTCGACTCGGTAATCATCGGAGTCGACTCGCGCACTTCAGGAGTCGACTTGCTGACAGGTTTTGAGTTGAGTCTTTCTGTTCGTCTGTCAGTTCTCAGTCGGAGTCGACTCGTAATGATCCGGAGTCGACTCGAGTCCGTGCCAGTGATTCTGATACGCTTGGAGTCGACTCGTAATATCCCGGAGTCGACTCGAGTCTCAGACTTTGGTTCAAACTGACTTCTTAACTTATCCAAAATATCTTGAACCAAGTCTAGAAACACTTAGACAAGATTTTCACTGAAACACTCAATTGAATTCATTAGTAAACAAAAGATATACTCAATTGTTTGAGCTCATCAAAATCAAATAGAGTTTTAATCAATCACTCCACAATCTCCCTCTTTTTGATGATGACAAAACATTGAGTATATGTAAAGTGAATTGCTCAATGAACAAAGAAATGAAATCTATAAATGAATTCAAGTGTCTGGTTTTTTAATTTATCCAAACTTGAAAGGTGTGAAACAATAAATTTTGGAGTTAAAGCTCCCCCTTTCATTTCGAATTATATAAGCCTTCATGTCATGCACTCAATTGTTTGGCTTATATATATTTAATTATTTGACTTTCTTAAAAATTCAGATTCTCCCCCTCAATATATGCATTCTACTTTGTTTTGATTCTCTGAATTTTCTTTTAATGCATTGAAGTTTTTGAACTGAAATTTTTGGTTTTTAGAGGAAAAATCTGTCAATTTGTTCTTGAGTAGGATTCAACTAATCTCCGAATATTCCTTGAATAGATTCTGGAGATTACTCCATTAGGAGCCCCAACAGAGAGATAATGAGCCTCGAGGTACCAAGTCCACTAAGAACAAATTATGTTTTAATTTTTGATTTCTTTTATGTTGATTCCATTTACATATCTATTAAATATTTCTCCCCCTTTTTGTCATCGTATCAAAAAGGAAGTAAGTATAACACGCAATCAATTAGAGAGCAAATTGCACAAAATTGAAGAGAATATGTCTACTCATTGTATTGATGTGTATGTAAATACATTTGTGAATACAATAAGTAAAGCAAAAAGAATACATGTCAAAATACAAAAAGATATCTAAGGCTTCCTCGAGGAGGATGCGGCTCCCCGGGGCATGCGCTCTGCAAGTAGTGTGACTGCATTGGTGACGTGCTCGAGCTGTCGGATAATGGCCGAGGTGGCCCTGCTATGTGTCGTATCGAGCTCGGTCACCGACTGCTGAAGTATGTCAAGCTTGGCGATGAGCACATTCGCCAAGCGCTCGGCCCCCTGGGTAGTGGTGCCCATGTCGTGTCGCATGTCATCGCGCATCTTCCGAGTGGTGCTCGTGACTTCGCTCATGCTGTGGAACTGGGCTTGGATCAGGTTCCTTACATTGTAGATCTCTTCCCGCACATGGGCCGTTATCTCAGTCACGGCTGACAGGGAAGGGACCAACGCTGAAGAAGGTGCAGGAGAGGGAGCAGGCACTGAACCTCGGAGCTCCCTAAGCAGGTCATCCCGGAGATCTCTAACTATCTCCTGCCGCAACTCCCGGAGCTGCTCAGGAGACATCCGGACCTCCATGGGCTGAGTAGGTGGAAATGAGGAGGAGGGTCCGGCAGAGGTGGTGGGAGCAGAGGTGGAGGGAAAGGTAGGATAGTCTGAGTCTGGGTCAGGACTGGGGGAATGTCTGGTGGTATGTGTGGAGGTGGATGATTTCCTAACCCAGGTTCCCTCGACCTTCCGAAACTCCATCCTGTGTAGGGTTCCCGGACGCATGCGATCTGTCCATCGCAATGCGCGAGAGGGTTCCCCCTCAGGAATGGGAATCTCGGCCTCCCTAAATAGAAGAGTGAACATCATGCCATAGGGGAGGGTGAGCCTAGGTCTATCTAGTGGCTCACATAGATATCTATACATCATCTTGGGAAAGTTGATTGGGGTGTCCTGGAGGATGTAGAACATAAGAGCTAGGTCTCTCTCAGATACAAAATCGAAGCGGCCAGTCTTCGGAAAGAGGGACCTAGAGATGATACTCAAGAGGAGCCGCATCTCAACTGAAAGTGAGCTAGCGGACACCTCATCTAAGGGGGACTGAGGTGGATGTCCTAGAATGGCCGTAAGGGCCTCAGTCCTATCCTCGGGGTGTGTGGGAGCCACCCCTACTTGTGGAAGATGGAGGACCTGAGCAATGATATCCTCCGAAATGAACAATGGGACACCGGCTACCATGCCCTCGATACCCCCATCGCCCCTATGTACAGTACCGTAGAACTCCCTAACTAGGCCAGGGTATGTGGGGAGATCTAGGGAACAAAAATACTCTAAGCCCTGGGCCCGCAGTCTCTCTCCTATAGTAAAGCCCTCCCGGGAGAGATAGTCGAAATTGACGTATCTCCCGGTGGAGACCGCCTTCCCGGCGCACGGCCTCGAGGGAACCTCCCTCGGCGGGGAACGAGCCGGAGGTTGTGGCCTCGCGGGATCGTTCCGAGCCTTGGAACGCCGCTCGGCACCGGTCGCGGGTTGGGGTCTCTTCCGGACAACGGCTTTACGAGGCATTTTGACCTAGGGAAGAGGAAGGAACCTAAAGAAGCGAGGAAGATGGACGGAAAAAACCTTAAGGTCGGCCGGAGACGCTCTAGGAGTCGGCTCTAGGGCTTGTGAACAGTGGCGGCGGTGAATAGAAGTGTTGAGTAAACGATGAAGTTAGGGTTAAAAAAATCGGATCCCGACTGCGAGTCGACTCCTCTGAGTTGCGAGTCGACTCGACCTCGAGTCGACTCCAAAGTATGCGAGAGTCGGCTCTCCTTATGCGCCTATTGACCTCGAGTCGACTCCCGACTGTATGCGAGTCGACTCCCCGTTACGAGCCGACTCTGAAACTTGCTCGAGTCGTCTCGAACTCTGGCACGCACCTAAAAATCATGCTATGTTCGTGCCGAATGAGGGAAAATCACTAAGTTATGATCTGATTTGATGATCATTGTAAAGAAACTCTAAATTAGCCACAATCTAATTATCAAAATCAATGAACTAGTGGAAAATACCACTAGGATGGATCAATCACTCCCAATCCCCTCCTAAGCACACTAAATCTCTCTTCACTTAAGGGTTTTGTAAAAATGTCAGCTAATTGATCATCAGTGCAAACAAATTGAAGTGTCACATCACCATTCAGTACATGATCTCTTATGAAGTGATGTCTTATCTCAATATGTTTAGTTCTTGAATGCTGAATTGGATTTTTAGTTGGATTAATGGCACTTGTATTATCACAATTAATGGAAATTTTATCTTGTTTAATGCCATAATCTTCCAATTGTTGTTTGATCCACAAGATTTGAGCACAACAACTTCCGGCTGCAACATATTCAGCTTCAGCAGTAGATAATGCAACCGAGTTTTGTTTCTTGCTAAACCATGAGATTAAGTTTTCTCCTAGGAATTGACATGACCCGCTGGTGCTTTTTCTATCAAGTTTACATCCAGCAAAGTCTGAATCTGTGTATCCTATTAAGTTTAGGCTAGATTCTTTAGAATACCATAACCCTATATTCTTTGTTCCTATTAGGTATTTAAAGATTCTCTTGACTGCAATTAGATGAGATTCCTTAGGATTAGACTGATATCTAGCACACATGCAAACACTAAACATGATATCAGGTCTACTTGTAGTAAGATACAATAAAGATCCTATCATACCTCTATATAGTTTCTGATCTACAGATTTACCTGATTCATCTTGGTCTAATTTGCATGATGAGCTCATGGGGGTGCTGATTGACTTGTTCCCCTCCATATCAAACTTCTTAAGCATCTCCTTGATGTATTTAGCTTGATTGATGAAGATGCCTTCTTCAGATTGTTTGATTTGAAGTCCGAGGAAATAATTCAGCTCTCCCATCATGCTCATTTCAAATTCACTCTGCATCAAGTCAGCAAATTCTTCACAGAGGCGATTGTTAGTAGCACCGAAAATAATATCATCAACATAAATCTGCACTAACAACATATCTTTGTTTTTCTTCTTTAGAAACAATGTTGTATCTACATTACCCCTAGAAAACTCATGTTCTAATAGGAATTTGCTAAGCCTCTCATACCATGCTCTAGGTGCTTGTTTCAAACCATAAAGTGCCTTGTTCAATTTATATACATGATTAGGGTATTGATGATTTTCAAAACTAGGAGGTTGTTCTACATATACCTCCTCATTAATATACCCATTTAAGAATGCACTTTTTACATCCATTTGAAATAATTTGAAGTCCTTAGAGCATGCAAATGCTAGTAAAAGTCTAATTGCCTCAAGTCTAGCTACAGGAGCAAAGGTTTCATCAAAATCTATACCTTCTTCTTGATTATAACCCTTTGCTACTAGTCTAGCCTTATTCCTTATTACAATTCCATTTTCATCAAGTTTATTTTTATAAATCCATTTGGTACCTATAATTGAATATTCAGTAGGTCTTTCAACTAGATTCCATACTTTGTTTCTAGTAAATTGGTTTAATTCTTCTTGCATTGCATTTATCCAATTTACATCTTTTTCAGCTTCTTCTATGTGTTTGGGCTCAAAATGTGAAACGAAAGCTAGATGATTGTTTAATTCCTAAGAGATGCTCTAGTCCTAACAGGTTGAGATGGATCATCTAGAATTAATTCCTTAGGATGCCCGTGAGCAAACCTCCAAGCCTTAGTCAGCCCATGATCCATAATAGCCTCTTGGCTTGATGATGCATTTCCAATTAATTTTTGATTATCATCTTGTAATGTCATCTCATCTATCTTCTCTTCAAGAATTTCACCATCATCATCAAAATTAACTCTCTTGCTAGAAGAGATATCACTAAAATCATCAAAAACAACATGTATGGATTCTTCTATAACTAGGGTTCTTTTATTAAAGATTCTATAGGCTTTACTAGTTGTGGAGTACCCCAAGAATATACCCTCATCAGATTTAGAGTCAAATTTTCCTAGATTATCTTTTCCATTATTATGAACAAAACACCTACATCCAAAAATATGAAAATAGTTCACTTTTGGTTTTTTGTTTTTCTAAAGTTCATAAGGTGTTTTCTTTATGATGGGTCTTAATAAAACTCTATTTAATATATGACAAGAAGTATTGACGGCTTCTCCCCAAAAGTACTTAGGAAGGTTACTTTCACACAACATAGTTCTAGCCATTTCCTCTAGAGTTCTATTTTTCCTCTCCACAACTCCATTTTGTTGTGGTGTCCTAGGTGCAGAAAAATTGTGTGTTATCCTCTTTTTACTACAAAATTCATCAAATAAATAATTTTCAAATTCGGTACCATGGTCACTTCTAATAGCTATTACTGAAGTATCTCTAGCATTTGTTACTTCTTTATGAAATTTCTTGAAAATTGAAAATGCTTGATCCTTATGGCCTAAGAACATGACCCAAGTATATCTAGAATAATCATCTACGATAACTAGACCATATTTATTTCCACCTAGACTTGTGGTTCTAGTTGGTCCGAATAGGTCCATGTGTAGTAGTTCTAGAGGTCTAGAGGTAGAGACACAATTTATAGATTTAAAGGAGTTCCTTGATTGTTTGCCAAATTGACATGCTTCACATATTTTATTCTTTTCAAACTTTAATTTTGGCAAACCTATCACAGAATCTCTTTTAACTAGTTTAGATATGGTGTCCATGCTTGCATGACCTAACTTACGGTGCCATAACCAACTAGCATCATTATCCTTAGTTTCATTAACAACTAAACATGGGTTGTGTTTGGCAAGATCCTCAAGGTCTACAACATACACATTTCCACGTCTTATTCCTTTAAAAACTAAACTATTGTCATTTGGGTTTGTTATGATGCATAGTGATGGTTTAAACATAACATTATAACCTCTATCACATAATTGACTAATGCTTAATAAATTATGCTTAAGACCATCAACATATCGAACATTATCAATAAAAGTTGAAGGGGTAATTTGTACTTTACCTATACCAATGATGTGACCTTGGGTATTGTCTCCAAAAGTCACAACACCTCCCTTCTTAGCTTCAAGGGTGAAGAATTGATCCTTGTCACCCGTCATGTATCTTGAGCAGCCACTATCCAAGTACCAACAATTTTTGTCGACCTTGGCTGCAAGACACTCCTACACAAGCAAATCATATAATCTTAGGTACCCAAGTTTTCTTAGATCCTTCATGGTTAGTAATGTTGGTTCCTTTTGGAACCCAAACCCTCTTAATTTTTCTTTTAGTTTTTCCTTTCCTATAATTACACACATTTGCTTTATGTCCTAAAGTTCCACAACAAAAGCAGGTTATTTTCTTAGTTTTACTTTTTCCTGCTTTAACAAAGAAGTTACTAAGAAGTTTTTGCTTATGTTTAGGTTTATACCCTAAACCCGCTCTATTGAATACCGCTCGTTGACTATTAAGTATCATATTCAATTTTTCAGAACTATATGTAAATTTTTCAACCAAGGATTTGTATTTTTCAAGTTCTTTAGTTAGTGTTTGTTTTTCTGCTTTTAGATCATTTAGTTCTTTTGTGAGACTCTCATTTATATGTTTATTGTTTTTGGGTTCTAATGTTTCTTTGTTCAGCCTTTCATTTTCTTTAGTTAAGGTATTATTCTTTTGTATCAAGATTTGGTTGCTTGTTTTAAGTTCTGCATTTTCTTTGATAAGAACATCTTTATCCTTAACTAATGAATCATACTTACGGAGATGAGTTTGGTTAGTTACTTTTAGTTCTTTGTTTTTAACGTTTATTGTTTTGTATTCATCCATTAATTCATTGAAAGCATTATATAATTCATCGAAAGTAAAATCTAAATGTGGTGCGGATGTTACCTCATTTTCATTGGCCATGAAGCAGAAATTGGCCTTTTCTCCTTGTTCCTCATCCGATGATGATGATGATGTGTCGGAGTCCGATAGGGTGGTGACAAGGGCTTTCTTCTTCTTGTACTTGCTCCCCTTCTTCAGTAAAGGACACTCAGCTCTGATGTGTCCCGGCTTCTTGCACTCATAACATCCAATCCCCTCATTTTTCCTTTCCTTACCTTTATCCTTTCGATAGAAATTTGAGGGGCCTCTCCTTTGATGAAAGGACTTCTTTTGGTTGATGAATCTTCTGAACTTACGTACGAGAAGAGCCTCATCATCCTCTCCCTCGTGATCTTCTTCTTCACTGCTGCTACTGCAAGACAAGTCTTTGTTAGATGATGTAGATTTGAGAGCTATTACCTTTTTCTTATGGGAGGACTCTTCTTCGCTGTGTTGCTTCATTGTTAGCTCGTGCGTCATTAGGGATCCAAGAAGCTCCTCAAGTGGTAGCTTGTTCAAGTCCTTGGCTTCTTGGATTGCCGTCACCTTAGCTTCCCATGACCTTGGTAGACAGCGAAAAATCTTTCTGACAAGATCACTGTTAGTATAGTTTTTGCCAAGGCTTTTTAGGCCATTGACAATGTCAGTAAATCTAGTGAACATGCAAGTGATTGTTTCATTAGAATCCATCTTAAATAGTTCATACTTATGAACCAATATGTTTATTTTGGATTCTTTGACTTGATTCGTGCCCTCATGGGTCACTTCAAGTCTATCCCAAATCTCTTTTGCAGAATTGCAAGTAGAGACTCTATTGAATTCATTCCTAACTAATGCACAGTAAAGCACATTCATTGCTTTGGAATTGAGTTGTGCCTTTCTCATGTCATGGTCATCCCAATCCTTTTCGAGTTTGGATACAGTGACACCCTCTACATAGATGGATGGGATGTATGGTCCATTTACTACAATGGTCCACATCTCATAGTCTTGGGCTTGGATAAATATTCTCATCCTAGCCTTCCAATATGAGTAGTCGGATCCATTAAAGAATGGGGGTCTTTGGGTGGACTGACCCTCAATGTGGGAAGATCCAAATGGGGTTGTCATTTTGATCTTTTACTCTTAGGGTAAAAGAGTTTAGGCTCTGATACCACTTGTTGCCCAAATAGACAACCCAAGAGGGGGGGTGAATTGGGTTTTAAAATAATTTTGCAATTAAAACGTTTGAGGATGACTAATTAATGCTTTTGCAAGATGATTAATTAGTTGCTATGTGCTGTGAGTGAAATGAGAGTGTGAGAGAGAGACACAAGCAATCACAAACACAATGTTTATAGTGGTTCGAAGCTAACCCTTGCTCCTATGTCCACTCCCCAAGTCTCACTTGGGAATTCACTATAACCCCTTGGATTACAGCCGGTTGTTTTACAAGCTCACAACCCAACTTGTTGTTTTACGAGCTCACAACGAACTCGGTCGGTTTTCCCAGGCTCACCGACTAGAACCACCCCGATTATTTTTTTCGGGATCACAATCGAACCCTTACACGTTGGTTTTACCCTCGGCTCACCAACCAACCTCTACACTCTTGATTCAATCCCCTGATTGAATCAAGCAAAGACAAGATGGAAAGAACAAGGACAAACAGAAAAACAGAGTTTCTAAAAAATAGATATACAGCAATATAAACTAGAGAGAAGTTAAGAGCCCTCAAACACGTTTGAGTTGGAGTAGAGTAGGGCTTCTTGAACTGTGAGTCTCCTCTTGAATGTCTGGTCGACTTGAAGGCAGGAGGAGACTTCTTTAAATACTGGGAAGAGGTAGCTGGATGGAGTTAATGGCGCTCTTCCTTCTTTTCTGTTGAAAACCAGTTGGCAGAGATAGGATGCTTGATTTCTTTGAGTGGAATAGTGCTTCTCTGCCTTGCTACAGTCCTCTGTGGCTATTTAAGCCATCCCCCACGGAAACTAGCCGTTAGACACCTTTTTCTGCCCGTTCTGCACACTCTGCACATCCTGACAATATGTCCGTTGGGGTCGGAGTCGACTCGCGCGATCTGGAGTCGACTCGGCTGTAGCGGGAGTCGACTCATGCTTTTCTGGAGTCGGCTCGGCAACTGTTCCGAATTTGAATTAAAGTGACCTCCGCGACTGGGAGTCGACTCGACTTAATTCGGAGTCGACTCGCCAACTTCTGGAGCTGACTTGCCATTTTCGGAGTCGGCTCATCCCATGAAGTCCATGGAGCTAATTTTTCAACTTGGCCCACTCGAGTCGACTCGACAATCCTGGGAGTCGACTCGGCGCTCAGAGCCCGAACTGCCGATCTTCTGTCTTTTGGCTCGTCCAGTCTTGGAGTCGACTCGAACTGTTCCGGAGTCGACTCAGCTCTCAGTTTTCGAAACACAGCCTTCTGCCTTTTTGATGTAGCGCTGCCTTGGAGTCGACTTGAGCTGTCTGGGAGTCGACTCGGCTCTCAGAGACAATAATTCGGTCTTCTGTCTTTTTGGGGTCGCGCAGTCTCGGAGTCGACGCGCGCATTGCGGGAGTCAACTCGGATCTCAGAGTCCGAAAACTGCTCTCTGACTTTTGCCTTGTGTACCACTGAGAGTCGACTCTCGCTTTCTTTGGAGTCGACCTGCCAACCATCGGAGTCGACTCGCGTTCCACAGGAGTCGACTCGAATCTCAGGGTCGAAAATCGCTCTCTGACTTTTCTGTCTGTAACTCATTGGAGTCGACTCATACTACTCCGGATTCGACTCGGTAATCATCGGAGTCGACTCGCGCACTTCAGGAGTCGACTTACTGATAGGTTTTGAGTTGAGTCTTTCTGTTCGTCTGTCAGTTCTCAGTCGGAGTCGACTCGTAATGATCCGGAGTCGACTCGAGCCCGTGCCAGTGATTCTGATACGCTTGGAGTCGACTCGTAATATCCCAGAGTCGACTCGAGTCTCAGACTTTGGTTCAAACTGACTTCTTAACTTATCCAAAATATCTTGAACCAAGTCTAGAAACACTTAGACAAGATTTTCACTGAAACACTTAATTGAATTCATTAGTAAACAAAAGATATACTCAATTGTTTGAGCTCATCAAAATCAAATAGGGTTTTAATCAATCACTCCACACTTCTCAATTTAAAAGAGTTGTATGGAGAACAAAGCAGGACTGCTAGGTATGAGATATCTAAACAGTTGTTCCTTGCTAGAATGAATGAAGGAACTCCAGTGCAAAACCCTGTTCTTATGGTTATAGACTTGATCGCCAGATTAAGTCAATTAGGTTTTGCTATGGATAGTGAGCTCAGTCAGGATTTGATCCTGCAATCACTGCCTGATTCATTCTCTCAGTTTGTTGTGAACTTTCACATGAACAAGCTGAACACCTCCTTGCCCGAGCTGTTAAATATGCTCAAAACAGCTGAAGGGCATATTAAGAAGGATAAAGGTCCACTCCTTCTTATAAATAGCACCTCTACGAGGAAATCGGGAAATAAGAGTTCTAAGAAATGATTGAACCCCAAGAGTAGCATCAAAAAGAAAAAAGGAAAGAAAAACTCCGGATCAAGTACCTATTTTCATTGCGGCAAAGCTGGCCACTGGAAAAGGAATTGCAAGAGTTTTCTTGTAAGTATGAAGACCGATGCAAGAGTTGCATCAAAAGGTATGTTTATGTTACATGCCAACTTGTCATTAAGTTCTTCAAATTCAAATTCATGGGTATTGGATACCGGCTGTGGTTTTCACATTTGCAAATCTTTGCATGGACTACAGAAAATTAAAATTTTGAAGAAAGGTGACTTCGAACTGTACAACGCTGGAGGAGAGTCCATCCAGGCTGAAGCTGTTGGAACCTACAACTTGGAATTGCCTTCGGAAAAGCTCCTACAATTAGAAGATTGTTATTATATGCCCAAAATTATTAGAAATGTAATTTCCATTCCTTTGTTGTTAAAGAAAGGTTTTGAAATTAATGGAAAGGGCAATGGTTGCTCTATTTATTTTTCTAATAAGCATCTTTGCAATGGCATTATAGAAAATAGTCTTCTAGTTTTATTACTTAATGACAATGTCTTTCATATTAATAAAAGCAATAAAAGAAAGAGAGAGAAAGTGAATAATACCCTCCTTTGGCATTGCCGACTTGGTCACATAAGTGAATAAAAAATCAACAAGTTATACAAAGAAGAGTTCTTTGATCCTTATGATTATGAATCATTAGGAACTTGTGAATCTGTCTTATGGGAAAAATGACCAAGTCTCCATTCACTGGACATGAAGAAAGGGCAAGTGAGTTATTAGGACTTATACATACAGATGTATGTGGTCCTATGACAACTCCAGCTAGAGGTGGATACTCTTACTTCATCACATTCACTGATGATTTATCAAAGTTCGGATTTGTGTATCTTATGAAACATAAATCCGAAGCCTTTGATAAGTTTAAAGAGTATCAAAGTATGGTTGAAAAACAAACCGAAAAGTGTATTAAAATCCTTCGATCTGATCGAGGAGGTGAATACCTTTCTAGTGAATTTTTAAATCATCTTAAAGAAAAGGGCATTCTCTCTAAATGGACACCTCCGTATACGCCACAACTAAATGGTGTAGCTGAACGGAGGAATCGTACTCTATTAGATATGGTAAGGTCCATGATGTGCTTTATAGATCTTCCTATTTCCTTCTGGGGTTATGCCTTAGAAACTGCTACATATGTGCTAAACAGGATACCTTCAAAATCTGTATCTAGTACTCCATATGAGATATGGAGAGGTAGAAAGCCCAATCTTAAATATTTTAAAATATGGGGCTGCCAAGCATATGTCAAAAGAAATTTTGGACATAAGCTAAGTGCTAGATCAGATAAATGTACATTTATAGGTTATTCCAAAGAAAGTATTGGATATCTCTTCTATCACCCTACTGAACAAAAGGTATTTGTTAGTAGGCATGCCACTTTCTTAGAAAAAGAGTTTATCCTATAAAATGGCAGTGAAAGAAGAATTGAACTTAATGAAGTTCAAGACCTACAAAAAGAAACACAAGAAATTCTTCAACCAGATGTACCCATTGATGAAGTACAACCACAACACACATCTCCTCTCCAAAGGTCAGATAGAGTGCGAAATGCACCTAAGAGGTATGGGTTTATCATTGAGAATGATGAAGCCCACATCGTCAAAAATGATGATCCTCTGACCTATTCGGAAGCTATCATGAGTAATGACTCTAACAAATGGTTAGAAGCTATGAAATCCGAAATAGACTCTATGTATACCAACCAAGTATGGACTTTGGTTGATGCACCAGAAGGTGTAAACCCTATAGGTTGCAAATGGGTCTATAAGAAGAAGATTGGAGCAGATGGCCAAGTAGAAACCTACAAGGCTAGATTGGTGGCAAAAGGTTTCAGGCAAAAGCAAGAAATTGACTATGATGAAACTTTTTTACCAGTTGCCATGCTTAAATCTATTCAGATTTTGCTTGCAATAGCTGCATATTATGATTATGAAATTTGGCAGATGGATGTCAAAACCGCCTTTCTTAATGGTTATCTTGAGGAAGAGGTTTACATGACACAGCCAGAAGGATTTGTCTCAAGTGGGAGAGCAAATCAAGTATGCAAGCTTAAGAGATCCATTTATGGATTAAAGCAAGCATCGAGGAGTTGGAACATCCATTTTGATACAACAGTCAAAGAGTTTGGTTTTATCAAAAATGTGGATGAACCATGTGTGTACAAAAAGACTAGTGGGAGTGCCGTTGTCTTCTTAATATTGTATGTAGATGACATACTAATCATTGGAAATGATATTCCAATATTACAATCGGTCAAGACTTGGCTATCAAAAAGCTTTTCCATGAGAGACTTAGGAGAAGCATCCTATATACTTGGTATAAAGATCTATAGGAATAGATCTAAAAGGATGCTAGGCTTGTCCCAGTCTAAGTACATAGATCGTGTGCTGAAAAGATTCAGCATGGAAGGAAGTAAAAGAGGTTACTTACCTATGAGTCATGGCATACGTCTCTCTAAGAAGATGTCTCCTAAGACATCTGAAGAGAGGAATAGAATGAATTCTATTCCCTATGCTTCGGCAGTAGGATCAATTATGTATGCTATGCTATGTACTAGGCCTGATGTTGCTTATGCCTTAGGCATAACAAGCAGATTCCAGGCTGATTCAGGAGAAAATCAATGGATAGCTGTGAAAAATATTCTTAAGTACTTAAGAAGGACTAAAGATATTTTTCTAGTTTATGGAGGATCTGAGTTGAAACTAGAAGGATTTTCTGATTCTAGTTTTCAATCAGATCCAGATGATAGCAAGTCCACTTCAGGGTATGTCTTTACCCTAAATGGTGGTGCAGTGAGCTGGAAGAGTTCCAAGCAGCAAACTGTAGCTGACTCAACTACTGAGGCAGAATACATCGCTGTAAATGAAGCCGCTAAGGAAGCTGTCTCGATGAAGAAGTTCATTGCTGAGTTAGGAGTAGTTCCTGAGATTGCTGGACTAGTTTCAGTTTATTATGACAATACTGGAGCTGTTGCTCAAGCAAAGGAACCAAGATCTCATCATAAATCCAAGCACATTCTAAGACGCTTCCACCTCGTTCGAGAGATCGTCGAGAGACAAGACATAGTCATTGAATGAGTAGACACAAAGAACAACTTAGCAGACCCGTTCACTAAAGCTCTACCACAACAGCAGTTCGATCGCCACCTCGATTGTATGGGGATAAAATATAAGAGCGATTGGCTTTAGTGCAAGTGGGAGATTGAAAGAGTAGATGCCCTACAAGCCAATCGCAATATGTATTGCGAAAGGTTTTTTCTTTTGATTTGTCCAAATCATGTACATGACATTTAAATATGAATAAAGGCGTTATGTTTTATCATATGCTGTTGATTATATTTATGATAAACTCCTTAGATTAGGGCAATGGTTTTAAGACTATGATGAGATCATACTAGTGAGACTTAAAATCCTAAAATCCTAATCTTAAATATTTCCAGTCATTGGTACATTGAGTCGGGAATCAATGATTACCGGAAAGACTGGCATGTCTTATGTATGCTCGATGCAGAGGATGATTGATCTCACAATCATTTGTGTGGAGACACTAATACAAAGATGTGGGTGCTCATTAGAGGAATGAGTTCACTGAATTGACCTACAAAAAGAAATCTTATGAAGTCTTACTTACATGTCAAAAGATGATTCTCTTAGTGGGAGTTGTGCAACTGATCCTATGACCTGAGATCACCATGGTATCTTGTGCACATGAACCCATATTTTGGTTTACACTCATTCATGACAATAAGTTATGTATGAGGTCTTCTGGATATGGTGAATTGTGTACGAAGATTATGAGTAGGTCAACAAGGAATTAATCACTTCTAGTAAGAGAAGATAGCATCCTATTTATTCTAATCATATGATAATTCAGGAAGCCTTTGATCAAAGCAGAATGAAAATTAGAAAGAGTTTCTAATATTTCATTATTTGAATTATCATTAAAAGATTGAGAAAAATATGAATATGAAATTGAGTTTGACATATATTCATACTCATATACATATTTGGGATGCAGTTTGATTAAAGGATCGAATTGCATGGTAACTTGCCACTGAAGGATATTTTTGGTATTTTCACCAAATTCCATATTTTTCGGGTAGACATGACACGTTGCTAGACGTCAATCTTGTTTTATAGGTTTGATCAAATTAAAGAGTTTAATTCGATCACCAATTAGAAAGGATTCTAATTGTTAAGTTCGGGTTCGCGCAGTTTGGACTTAAATCGATTAGAAGAGTTCTAATCAAGTTGGGTCAACTCGCACTCACACCTATTGCTGGCTAAGTATAGAACCCAATGGGTCACACACAAGAAAACTTATCAACGGTCTAATTGGATTAGATAATGTTTGCAAGATAAACATCCTAGCAGGTGTTGCAAACCTTAGCTCCTAATTCGAATTGGATTCGAATCTGATTCGAATTGGATTCGAATCTGATTCGAATTGGATTCGAATCTGATTCGAATTGGATTCGAATCTGATTCGAATTGGATTCGAATCTGATTCTTAATTGATCTAATTTGATTAGATCATATTCTAATATGGGTTAGCCAAGAGTTGGCACCTAATTGGCTTGGTTTGAGTCTAATTGGATTAGATTTAATAAATCATTCAATCTAAACCGTTAGATCTTGATCTACCGTTGGATGAAGACATAATGGAGAGTTGGTTTAACCCAATTGGATTGGTTTAGAAGATGGAGGTGAGGTGTGATGGACATGTGATTAGCATGTGATGTTGACTTGGTCAAAATATGGCACCACATGAAAGGACATATCATTTGATACATCTCCTCACTTGATCTGCACCTCCTCTTATTTGATATGGCCCTTTAGATGATGCCCTTTCATGAGAGGATGTGTGGATGGTATGCATCCCTTGGAGATGCATCCCTACACCTATTATAAATAGGTTAGCAATCTACGGGTTTCATCATTCCAATTCCACCCCACTCCTCTCTTCTTTCTTTCTTACATTAGTTTCTTTCTTTCTAGCATTGCTTCTAGTGTGTCCTAAGTCAAGACAAGGTGGTCTTCTTTAGGACAAAAGGATTAGAAGTGATTTTAGAAGGCTAAAGGAAAATAGAAAGGAAGGAAAGCAAGCCATTAGAGTTCTTTAGAAGAATTCTGCATTAAGGATCAAAAGTCTTTGGAGCTAAAGTCTTGATCAAGTTTTCGTGTGGATCACCATTAGAGGGCGGACACTTGGACGCCTCGTGGAGATTGTACACTTTGGATTAGCGTTTGAGGTATTCTACTAATTCTGCATTTATTTTATATCATTTGATTGTAATCATTAAGGTGATTTAGGCTTAAAAGGGTTTCATGCATAGGGACTTTATTAAGAAATTTTTAAAATTCCTAGCTTCCGCTGCGCATTATAACATGCTAAAACCCTTCAGCCAAGGTCTTAGAACTCAGTCTTGTAAATCACATAGGATCACTCATCATCTATCAAGGTCGATAGATTCCATGTAGGTGCATACCCTACTCCTACAGTGAACCTACTGCAGCCAATCTACACTACAAGGACCCATATGACTAGAGACCATGTATATGTGTAATCAAACTACAATAATCTCACTGTGAGTAGCCAAAGCACCGCAGGTCAAAGAACCAGTTTGCACTACTGCAACATCAAGCAAGTCACTGACGAGTGGATAGACATCCAAGTGACTTCTTGTCTTAGTCACACTCAGTACCCTTGTTCTCTAACAAGCACCTGCACTATCACTTCAGTGTCCCTACACTATGGACTCGAGTCTCGTCCATCCATAAGGAAAGCGATCTGTGCACTGATCGGATCGATTACCATCCTCATGATGATCCATTGATCAGGAGCATTTAGAAATTAATCACCAATGATACATGGCTCAAATTCTCAACTCTTGAGAATATGTATCATTATCTTATTAATTTCTTGGACGATTCATAGACACATAAACAATACGAATGAAACGATGCCTATTTATTATTCAATAATAATAAGTCAAGTACAAATTTATGTTCTAGAATTAATAATGTGTCAGCCAGATTGGCTTATAGGGCATACATCTAACAATCTCCCACTTGCACTAAAGTCAATCAGTTATATATTTAAGTCCCATCTTCTCAAGGTGGGCTTTAGTCTTCTGCTGACTTAACTGCTTAGTGAGTGGGTCCGCCATGTTGTCCGCAGAGTCTACTCTCTGCAGCTCGACATATTTCTTCTCGAGGTAATCACGTATGAGGTGAAAGCGCCGCTCTATATGCTTGGACTTCTGATGAGACCTTGGCTACTTAGCAAGAGCTATGGCGCCATTATTATCGCAGTAGAGTGTGATGGCATTACATCTAGCTCTGCAATGAATTTCTTGAACCAGATGGCTTCCTTTGCAGCTTCAGAGGCGGCGATATACTCAGCTTCCATGGTAGAATCAGCAATGATCGGTTGTTTGGAACTCTTCTAATTTACCGTACCACCATTGCACAAGAACATATATCCAGATGTAGACTTTCTATCATCAATATCAGTCATGAAATCTGAATCTGTGTATCCTTCTACCTTTAACTCTGATGATCCTCCAAAGACCAAGAACAAATCTTTAGTTCTTCTCAAGTACTTAAGAATGTTCTTCACAGCTGTCCAGTGCTCTTCGCCTGGATTCGACTGATATCTGCTAGTGACACTCACAGTAAGGGTTATATCAGGTCGTGTACACAGCATGGCATACATAAGGCTCCCTATTGCCGAAGCATAAGGGATCTTGCTCATGCATTGTATCTCTTCAGATGTGTTGGGGCACATCTTCTTGGAGAGATGAATCCCATGCCTCAGGGGTAATAGACCTCTCTTGAAGTTTTCCATACTGAACCTCTTCAGTACCTCCTCTATGTACATCTTCTGTGATAGGCCAAGCATCCTCTTAGATCTATCTCTATAGACCTTAATCTCCAAAATAAAGGATGCTTCCCCAAGGTCTTTCATGGAGAACTCTTTTGACAACCAGACCTTGACTGAAGTTAGCATGGGAATATCATTCCCTATCAGGAGGATGTCGTCTACGTACAGTACGAGGAACACGACAGCACTCCCACTAATCTTCTTGTAAATACACGGTTCCTCTTCGTTTTTGGTGAAATCAAATGATTTGATTGCATCATTGATTGGAGATGCTTGCTTTAGTCCATAGATGGACCTTTGCAGCTTGCAGACCTTGTGATCACCATCACTGGAAGTGAAACCCAAAGGCTGCTCCATATAGATATCTTCATCAAGATATCCATTCAGAAAAACAGTTTTCACATCCATCTGCCATATTTCATAATTATGAAATGCTGCAATGGCAAGTAATGTTCGAATGGATTTTAGCATGGCTACAGGTAAAAAGGTCTCCTGATAGTCAATGCCTTCGCATTGACTATACCCTTTCGCCACTAGCCTTGCCTTATAGGTCTCTACCTTTCCATCCGAATCTATTTTTTTTTTGTAGATCCATTTATATCCAATAGGTACTATACCTTCTGGTGGATCTACTAAGGTTCAAACTTGGTTGGAATACATAGAGTCTATTTCTGACTTCATGGCTTCCAGTCATTTCTCGAAATCGATATTAGATATCGCCTCGTTGTAGGTATTGGGATCCTGTACATGTTCCCTATCTCCCATGAGGAACATTTTCTCGGTATCCTCTACTAGTATATGATAGTCAACTTTAAAGACCACGCAATAGCACGTATCTAGTAGGACAGTGATTACAGATATCGATCCACAGGGATTGGGGTACAGTTGTTTTTCTTTAAAAATATTTAAAAGAAAGAATTTGCAAAGAAAATTAAACTAAGAAATTAAATAAAAAATGCAATTAAAATGATATCAGTTTGGGAAAAACCTAGGATAAGAAATTTACCACTAACATCGGAACAAGGATTAATTGTATTTTAATTTATTCTTGGATTAACATGCAAATTGGCTACAAGCCTAATAAGCATTTAAATAGAAATTCGCAAAAGCAATTTGAAAATAATCCATCTTCAGTTGGCATGAAATGTCTACCCTAATCTAAGGTGGTAGCACACCGCATCTTTCTTAAGCATGGACTATCTTATATTTATTTAGTGATCATGAAGAACAGTTGTATAAACTTCACATTTAAAATCACAGAAATTAAACGTGAAATAAAAGAAGATATTCATTAAAAACAATAAGTTCATACAACTCCAAGAATATAAAATAAAATATAAAACCTGTGTCTCTTTGTTAGGGCTGCATCCAGCCCCAGTGAAGAGATTAGCCTTCCATGGTATGGAAGGTAGTAGCAACGACGCAGAAGGCCTTCATCATGACTGGGTTCCTCCCTTCTTCGTCTTCCCTCTCAGACTAATCTCAACACGAACTGAATAAAAATCAAACTCCCTTCCTCATATATTTTTTTCTTTCCGTGGGGAGTTATTCCCATAATACCCAAAAGTATTATCTCTCCTTTCCTCTTCTTCCCGTGAGAACTCCTCTCAGCGGGATTTTGCCTCCGAGAGATGGGTTCATGGGGTCCGTCTCCTCCCCTTTTATAGCCTTCACCAGCCCTCACTCCTCCCCTGTTCCGAGTGCAGATAAAGATGAACAGCTACGGGATAAGGCAGATGACTTCTATCCCTTGATCCTTGGACGTGGCAGTTATCTTGTGGATGATGATTT
Organism: Phoenix dactylifera; assembly: GCF_009389715.1. Taxonomy (NCBI): domain Eukaryota; kingdom Viridiplantae; phylum Streptophyta; class Magnoliopsida; order Arecales; family Arecaceae; genus Phoenix; species Phoenix dactylifera. The sequence continues at coordinate 15,162,223 of NC_052396.1, read as the reverse complement.
GAGTCTATCCGTGGCTGATGGAGCTAAACTTCGGTTGAGCAGCTGAGAACGGAAGAACGGCTGGGACGCAAGCATTTGAGAGGATTTCGGAGGCTGGTCTGATCATTTCTTCAAGCATGAGATCCTGTTCCGAAGCCGAGAAGGATGCAGTTGCTTGTGAATGGTTGGATAGCTCATGCGGACGGTGGATGCTTGAATCAAAGGGAGATGATGTCTATCCGGACGCTGGTTGGTTCTATCCATGGATATTGGACTTAATCCGGATTGAAAGGAAGCTTGGGAACGGCTGGCACCAAGGAGAAGGTGATCCGGAATGCTGGCTGGTTCGGAAGTAGTGGATATGGCTGAGAGAAGATGCTCGTGATGGTTCTGTTCCGCTGAAACAGGGGATGCATTGAACGCTATCCCGAACGGAATGATCCGTGGATGATATGGCAGCTGGGATCAAACGTGAGATGGTGTTCTCGGCTGGAATTAATCCTGAAACAGGGGAAGGCTGTGACAGACGTGGACGACGGAATCAATCCGAACGACTGGCATGTTGCGAGATTGGTTTTGTGAGAGGAAATATGGGATACAAGCTGATCTGGAACGAGAGGAAGCTCGGGAAGCTTCGGACGTTGGGAATAATCCAGCAGAAGGTTGCTGGTTCTCATCCGGAAGGGAAGATGAATATGAGAGGCTTGATTTTTGGAGGAGATAGACTCTATGTAGGGAATCCGGAATGTTGGGAAGAAATGAGATGATCTTGGGATGCTGGGATCTAGCGGAAGAAGCTGGGTTTTTTTTTGTTCTTCAGGCTCTCGAGGTATGAAGGGCAGTTCCTTTTCCAGTGGCCGTCGATGTTACAGTGGAAACATTTTTTCTTGTCATTAGCCTTTTTCTTGTAAACTTCCTTCTTAGGCTTCTTATCTTTCTTCAGCTTCTTTACAGGCTTCTTTTTCTTCTAAGTAGACTTTCTTTTGGAACCAGAAGTCAGTTCAGCAGCCAGAATATAGCTCCTTAAACCTTTCAAGGCCCCTTCAGTAGTTACCAACATATTTAATAGTTCGGTCTTAGTGCATTCAATTTTATTCATATGGTAGTTTACTATAAACTGCCCAAATGAATCAGAAAGGGATTGCAGGATCAGATCTATCTGCAATTCCTTATGCATGTTCATACCGAGCTTCTCAAGCTCCTCTAGGTTCTTGATCATAGTCAAACAGTGATCGTGGACAGACTGCCCTTGCGCATTTTTGCCTTGAAGAGCCTCTTGGACACTTCAAAGCGTGCAGTGCGGCTTTGCTCATCATACAACTCTTGCAGGTGTGCCAAGATTTTTCTAGCAGTCTTCATATTCTCATGCTGGCATTGAAGTTCATTAGTCATGGATGCTGTTAACCCCCTAATGGATTTTGATGAATACAAAACACTAGAGTAAAATTCCATTATATCTTAACAATTCAATTGAGAAATTCATGTGTTTTATTTAGAATATTGTTAAGAAATGTCTAGGCAAGTTTCCATAATTTTTATGAATTTATTGAAGAATATTTTGAGCTAAAGAAAAAGTTCAGGGACAGCCGAGACGTCTCCTGATAGTTTCAGAGACGTCTCTGGCACAAGCAGGAAGAACTGGCACACTTGGAGACGTCCCCGGCTCCTGTCGAGTCGTCCCCGCGTTAGCGGAGTCGACTCTCTCAGTAGCGGAGTCGACTCTCTCAGTGGCGGCAGAAAGACGCTTTTCAAGGGATATGCGCGAGACGTCCCCGCTATACGCGGAGTCGTCCCCGCAAGCAAAAAGGAGACTTCCCGAGTCGTCCCTAAGATGGCGGAGACGGCTCTCTCAGGGTTTTCCAGAGAATGGTTTTTTCGGTGATAAGGAAGCGGAGTCGACCCTGAGAAAGCGGAGTCGTCCTCACGCATAAAGTGCAGACAAGCGGAGACGTCCCCTGAAAGAGCGGAGTCGACTCTCTCAGGGAATTCCAGAGGACATGATTTTCGGAGATAAAGAAGGGGAGTCGTCCCCAAAGCAGCGGAGTCGTCCCCACTCAAAAAGCGCTAACACGCCGAGACGTCCCCGTAAAGTGCCGAGTCGACCCCAGATAAAGTAAAAAGTAAAATCCTATAGGCGAGACGTCTCTCGTTGTAGCGGAGACGTCCCCGGAGCGCCTGGGACGCGACTGACAGCTTTTCAGGTTTGATTTGAATTTCAAATCTTCTCTACTTTATCTCTAACGGCTATATTTGCTTTTTGGGCTATAAAAGGGAGCTCTTAAGTGCTTCTCAACAACTCTTTACCAACCAAAAGCAAAATCATTCAAGAGAGAAGTTAGAAAGAAAAGCTCAAGGGAGTGAGTGCATTCAAGAAAGGAAATCAAGTGCTTTCAAGTCTCCCAAGCGATTTCAAGCTCAACCACTCTCGTGTGCTCGGGATTCAAAGCTCACACCCAACCCTACGCGTCCCACATCGGAAGAATCAACATCTCCCACGCTTCCAACGGCAAAAAGATTCTTCCGGGTTTCATTGTTCATAAGTGCTATATTTGCTTTCTAGAGCTTTTATATCCTTTTGTACACTCTTTTATTGTGGTGCTTGCTCCAGTCAAGGGACTTGGAACAAGGGAAAGGGCGTCCCAAGCCTAAGAGAAATTGGGGGTTTTGGGTTTGTTGTGAGCCCGGTGTAAAACAACGAGTTGGGTAGTGAACTCGCAAAACTACCGTACTGTAATCTTGGATTATAGTGGAAATTCCCAAAGGCGCTTTGGGGAGTGGATGTAGGAGCGGTGAAGGCTCCGAACCACTATAAAACCGTGTGTTTGTGGTTGTCTCTTCTTATCGCTTTATCTTTGCTTTAGTTCATATATTTGTGTGTTTTATTTTTAAATTAGCTAAAAAGTTTTAAAACACCCAATTCACCCCCCTCTTGGGTGACCATCTCTGGGCAACAAGTGGTATCAGAGCAGGTGCTCTTATATTCCTTGAAAGACCTAACCGTCTTAGCCAAAGATCTAGATGGCAACACCCTTTAACAATGTTCCAGCCGAGGGGCAAGCAACCAATAGACCTCCACTCTTCAATGGGACAAATTATACCTATTGGAAGACTAGAATGAGAATCTTCATTCAAGCACAAGACTATGCCTTGTGGAGGGTTATAGTCAAGGGACCACAAGAACCATCACATGTGGTCAATGGCATTCGAGTTCCCAAACCTGAGGAGGATTGGGATGAGAATGATGATAGGATGGCTCAACTCAATTCTAGAGCCATGAACTCATTATTTTGTTCCTTAGATGTAAATGAGTTTAATAGAGTCTCCACATGTACTTCCGCTAAGGAAATATGGGATAGGCTTGAAGTTATCCATGAGGGTACAAATCAAGTCAAAGAGTCCAAAGTGAACATTCTAGTTCACAAGTATGAATTGTTTAAGATGGAACCTAGTGAAACCATCACATGCATGTTTACACGTTTTACCGAAATTATTAATGGCCTAAAAAGCTTGGGCAAATCTTACACTAACCCCGAACTTGTGAGTAAAATTCTCAGGTCACTGCCAAAAGCATGGGAAGCAAAGGTCACAGCGATTGTAGAAGCCAAAGACCTCAACACCTTGGGGCTAGAACAACTCTTGGGCTCATTGATGACGCATGAGCTCACAATGAAGCAGCATGAAGAAGAGCTACCAAAGAAAAGGACAATCGCACTCAAGGCCACCTCAAGTGTATGTGAAGAAGAGAGCAGTGAGAGTGAAGAAGAAAGTCAAGATGAGGACTTGGGTTTGATAGTAAGGAAATTTAAAAAATTCATGAGAAGAAAGAAACCATTCCCAAGAAAGAAATTTGGAGGGAGAAATGATTGGGAGAAAGAAAAGGAAAAAGAAAGAGACCCAATCGTATGCTATGACTGCAAGAGACCGGGACATATTCGTTCCGAATGCCCTCAACAAAAGAAGCACTTTGGAAAGAAGAAGAAGAAGGCATTGAAGGCAACATGGGATGATAGTGACACATCATCCTCCGAAGAAGAGAAGGAAGAGACCGCCAATCTATGCTTCATGGCGTTCGAAGATGACGAGGTATATCAAAACCCAACTATAAATTTTACTTTAGAAGAATTATATGATGCCTTTCAAGAACTTATGGGTGATTGTAGTATGTTGGGAGCAAAGAATAAAGAATTAAAAGCCTCCAATCAAAAACTAAAGGAAAACATTGAAAACCTATTAATTGAGAAGGAGAGCGTCAAAAATATGAACACTACTAACCTAGAAATTGAAAATTCAAGGCTTAGCACTGAAAATGTAAAGGCAAAAACACTAATCAAGGAATTAAATCTAAAAGTAAATTCCCTACTCAATAATAATACCTCACTTGCGCAAACTGTTGAATCTCTTAAAAAGGATATGGAAGAACTAGTTAAAGAAAATGTGAATCTTAAGAATGAGATACATAAGTACAAGCCAATTGTTGAAAAATTCACACAAAGCTCTGAAAAATTAAATTTTATTCTTTCAAATCAAAGAGCTGTTTTCAATAAAGCCGGATTAGGATATAAAACTAATAAGCAACAAAAGTATCTAAAGAATTTCTTTGTAAAAGCAAAAGATGTAAAAACTGAAAAACCAACATGCTTTCTTTGTGGAAAGATTGGACATAAAGCCTACTCTTGTATTCAAAGAAAAATCCAAACTAACAAGAGTACATTTGTAAAAGCTAAAAACATAACTAAAATATGGGTGCCTAAAGGAACCAACTACACTAACCACGAAGGACCCAAGAAAACTTGGGTACCTAAGAGCTTCACATGATCATTTTGCAGGTATGCCTTGCAGCCGGGAATAAAAGGAGAATGTGGTATCTTGATAGTGGCTGCTCAAGGCATATGACCGGTGACAAGAGTCTCTTCGTCACCTTGGAATCGAAAGAAGGAGGGTTAGTCACATTTGGAGACAATGCTAAAGGCCGAATTATTGGTGTTGGTAAAATCTCCATATCACCCTCCTCATTTATTGATAATGTATTGTTGGTTAATGGACTAAAACATAATTTGTTAAGTATAAGTCAATTTTGTGACAAGGGATTTAAAGTATCATTTGAATCATCACTATGCATAATTAGTAGTCCATTTGACAATGAGTTCATACTCACAGGACATAGGCATGGAAATGTTTACATGGTAGATCTTGATGATCTCACCATGAAGGATGGCCAATGTCTTGTAGCTATGAATCCCAAAGCCAATGAGACTAGTTGGTTATGGCATCGTAGGTTAGGGCATGCTAGCATGGATTTAATTTCTAAATTGATTACAAAGGATCTAGTCAAAGGACTACCGAAAATAGACTTTGAAAAGAATAAAATTTGTGCGGCATGTCAATTAGGGAAACAAACAAGAAGTTCTTTTAAGTCTAAGAACATAGTCTCAACATCAAAACCCTTAGAACTAATTCACATGGATTTGTTTGGACCCACTAGAACTGCTAGTCTAGGGGGTAAGAAATTTGGTCTTGTCATTGTTGATGATTTTTCACGTTTTACATGGGTTTCATTTCTTGCACACAAAGATGAGTCCTTTCCCGCTTTTATCAAGTTTCATAATAAGGTTTCAAATGAACTTAATCTTAAACTAAAAGCAATTAGGAGTGATCATGGTACCGAGTTTGAAAATCAACACTTTGAAAAGTTTTGTGACGAAAATGGTATCAATCACAACTTCTCGGCACCTAGGACACCCCAACAAAATGGGGTGGTAGAAAGGAAGAATCGCACACTAGCAGATATGGCTCGTACCATGTTGTGCGAATCGGATCTACCAAAGTATTTTTGGGTTGAAGCAATAAATACCTCATGTTATATTTTAAATCGTGCTTTAGTTAGATCCATCTTAAAGAAAACACCGTATGAATTGATGAAAGGTAAGAAACCAAATATAAGTTATTTTCATGTTTTCGGTTGTCGATGCTTTATTTTGAACAATGGAAAGGACAATCTCAGTAAATTTAGTGCTAAATCAGATGAGGGGATCTTCTTAGGTTATTCCTTATCTAGTAGAGCATACAGGGTCTTCAACAAGAGAACTCTCGTTGTTGAAGAATCCATTCATGTTGTTTTTGATGAAACTAATGGAGATTCTTCTAGAAAAGAAGAAGATGGTGATGCAGGTATACTTGAAGACGGGATCAAGGAATTCTCCATACAAGACAAACAACATGAGGATGAGATCAAAGAGGATACAAATCAGCAAGATGAAGAAGATCAACCTCCATCAAGAAATCAAGATCTTCCTAAAGAATGGAGGTATGCACATGGTTATCCAAAGGATCTAATCCTTGGTGATCCTTCACAAGGTATAAGAACTAGATCCTCTTTAAGAAACACTAGTAATTATCTTGCTTTCGTTTCACAAATAGAGCCTAAATCACTAGAAGAAGCTAAAAAAGATGATAATTGGATGAATGCTATGCAAGAGGAATTAAACCAATTCGAAAGAAATGAAGTTTGGACTCTAATGAAAAGACCCCCTAATGTTTCAATTATAGGCACCAAATGGGTATATAGAAATAAACTAGATGAGGATGGGATAGTAATAAGAAACAAAGCTAGGCTAGTGGCCAAAGGATATAATCAGGAGGAAGGAATAGATTTTGATGAAACTTTTGCTCCTGTTGCTAGGTTAGAGGCTATTAGACTGCTTTTAGCATATGCATGCTTCATGGATTTTAAACTCTATCAAATGGATGTAAAAAGTGCATTCTTAAATGGCTATATAATGGAGGAAGTTTATGTAGGACAACCTCCAGGTTTCGAAAATCACTTACATCCAGATTATGTGTATAAATTGCATAAAGCATTGTATGGACTTAAGCAAGCTCCTAGGGCATGGTATGAAAGATTAAGTAATTTCCTAATTGAGAACAAATTTAAGAGAGGAAATGTAGACAAAACCCTCTTTATTAAAAGAAAAGGAAATGACTTATTGCTTGTACAAATTTATATGGATGATATAATTTTTGGTGCTACTAATGATAGTCTCTGTCAAGAGTTTGCCAAGCTTATGCAGGGAGAATTTGAAATGAGCATGATGGGTGAGCTCAACTTCTTCCTTGGGCTACAAATAAAACAATCAGAGGAAGGCATCTTCATCAGTCAGTCCAAATACATCAAGGAAATGCTGGAAAAATTCAAGATGAAGGATGCAAAGGAAATCAGCACACCCATGGGCTCAAGTTGCAAGCTTGACAAAGATGAAAAAGGTAAAAGTATAGACTGCAAATTGTACAGAGGTATGATAGGCTCTCTACTTTACCTTACTGCTAGTAGACCAGATATATTATTCAGTGTTTGTGTGTGTGCTAGATACCAAGCATGTCCTAAGGAATCACACTTGCAAGCTGTTAAAAGAATTTTTAGATATCTAGTAGGGACATCTAATGTAGGCTTATGGTATTCTAAACAATCTGATATAAATTTAATTGCTTATTCTGATGCTGATTTTGCTGGGTGCAAACTCGACAGAAAAAGCACAAGTGGCACTTGTCAATTCTTGGGTGCCAATTTGGTTTCTTGGTTTAGCAAGAAACAAAATTCAGTTGCCTTGTCCACAGCTGAGGCTGAGTACATTGCAGCTGGAAGCTATTGTGCCCAAGTTCTCTGGATCAAGCAACAACTTGAAGACTTCGGTATTAAAATGGACAATATACCAATTAAGTGTGATAATACAAGTGCAATCAACTTAACAAAAAATCCTGTCCAACACTCTAAGTCAAAGCATATAGAGATTAGGCATCATTTTATTAGGGATCATGTGCTGAAAAATGATGTGATGATTGAATATGTATGTACTGAAAATCAATTAGCTGATATCTTTACAAAGCCCCTTTGTAAAGACAGATTCAATTTCTTAAGGAATGCTTTGAGCTTGTATGATCCTAGCAAATGAATTGAACTTGTATTGCATTGCTTTGCTACTCGAACTAGTAATCCACCTCAAGGCAAACATAAGTGAAAGCATGAATTCATCTAAACTAAATGACGAACTGGTTGACTTTCCGGAGGATGGTTACCCTCCCTTGGACTCTTCATGGAGATATTTTCAGAGCCTATTTCATAGGTATTCGAAATTTGGTCAAACGTTCCTCATTTCAATATTATTAATTCAAAAATCATTATCAAATTTTTATAGGATGTATCATTGAGGGGGAGGATCACAAACAAATTCACTCTAAGCTTATCAAAAGAGATCATATTGATTGGGGTGATTAAACAAAAAAAGGGGAGAAGATAGAATACAGTCTGAAATTTTTCAGTGCCGGAGACGTCTCTGGCAAATCGCAGAGACGTCCCCCCAAGCGGAGACGTCTCACCTTAGTCGCGGAGACGTCTCGGGACCGAATGAGGCCTTTTTAAATAGGTCGAAATCGCTCGAGCCGACTCGAGCTTTCTCCCTCATTCCCGACCAAAACGGAAAGCCCTAGCCTCCATTTGCCCTAAATCACAAACCCTAGCCTCCATTTGCCCTAAATCACAAACCCTAGCATCCATGGCACCAAAGAAAGCTAGGACGACCCGTGGGAAGCGACCTAGAGTAGCGGGCGACGGTGAGGAACGGCGGGAAGAACCCTCCGCACCTTCTCCTCCGGTTGCTCCGCCAACCACCACGATTTCCTGTGCAAATCGCACAGTCACAACCGGTAGGTATATAGATTTTGCATTTTTAGATCATGAGGGGTTCTCTATTGGAGAGAGACTCCGAGCCCAAGGGTGGGAGCATCTTTGCACCCTCAATACCTCGACCTACCCCGGCCTTGTTAGAGAAATGTTTAGTGATATGGCTTTAGGGGACTTAGGGTTCACCGCACATGTCCGAGGGACATTAGTAGAAATTAATGAGGACATCTTATCCACTGTTTTACAAATCCCTAGGGACGGCGAGGCTCCAACCTCACATCCCCAAAAGGAAGTAGCTCTAAACTTAATTTTAGGAAGAGAGGACTGCGGCCCTCTTGATGTTGTCAACTCCCAGGACCTAAATGCAGAGATGAGACTCCTTTTAAGCATTGTCAACCGGGTCCTATTTCCTAAAACCGGTCGCTTCGATTTTGTTTCGGAGCGAGACTTAGTTATAATGCATCACATCCTACTAGGGATCCCTCTAAACCTTCCTAGACTCATGCTAAATTACATTGCCCTATGTCATAGGTATTCTAGATTTAGTATACCCTATGGCATGATCTTTACCTTAATCTTCAAACACTTCAAGGTTTCCATTCCATCAAATGAACCTGCAAAGCCCTTAAGAAACACCGACTATTACAATGAGGGCTCAATGAGAAGAATGAAATTTCACAAGATAGATGGGTCTTGGGTCAAGGTTCCAAAAAGAAAAGCACAAACCATAGAGGCTGAGATCCCACATCATGAGTCTGACCATCACTCTCCTCCACCTAGCAACATGGACATCCCTGATATTCCCTCCAGCTCAGTTGGACCTTCCACATCCATGCCACCACCTCCTCCAGTCAGTGGGCCCTCCTTCCTATCAGAGGAGCAGATGCACACCTTAGTATCTGTTATTTGTCAGCAGATGAGGGAGGAGATGAGATCCATGATGTCTGCAGAGCTGGCCCCCATCAGACAAGAGCTGCAGGAAATTAAGGCTCAAATTGAAGCCCAAGAGCAACAAATAGTTGGGGTGGGTACCACCCAAACCTGCAGACCATTAGAGCTCAAGGATAGCTTGAAGGCCATTTCCAAGAGCCTCAAAGAGTTGACAAAGCCAGATGGCAATGTGGGCACCTTAGTTGCCCAACTTAGAGGCAGAATTGAGATGGCAACCTTAGAGTTTGAAGCACTTGTGGCAGGTTTCCACAAGTCACAGGGAGATCACTTTAAGACCCTCATGGATTCTATCAATGGTTTCATAGATGCAGCCTGTAAGGCTTATGCACAAAGTACAACTGGTAGGCCCCATGAGCAACGACGCCGATGATGGATATCCTGTAGGATCTTCTTTTTGTAAATCCTAGGCCATTTTGAAACACTTTTGTATTAGAAATCAATACTTGTAATGATTTCTTCTTTTGACTATGTACTGACTTCAAAGATCTACAATGACATATGAATGAATACAATTTCTTTTGAAAACCTTGTGTACATTGCCAATTCTGTGTATGTGTTTCTGTGATTGTGCATGTGATTGTGTGATATGCCATAAAAATCCTACCACATACCTTGAGTATTCAAATTTGATACAAAGAAACAATGCACATAAAACAGGGGGAGCACACCTTGAATATGCTGAATTTTACTAAAAAGGATAATTTGTCCCCTTCATGTTGATGACAAAAAGGGGGAGTAGATATTTGTATATTGAAAGGGGGAGTAGACATGGATATTGAATATGGAATGCAAATTTTTTAAACAGTAGATATTTGTATATTGAAAGGGGGAGTAGAAATTAGATATTGTATATTGAAAGGGGGAGTAGACATGGATATTGAATATGGAATGCAAATTTTTTAATCATACTCCAAAGTTGATTTAGAAAAGATAAAATTGAAGAATATTGATTTTAAGATAATTGCCCTTCTGGAAAAGAAAGGGGGAGTCAAAAAGAATCTAGCTTTCAATTATCTTCAGCATCAATATTTCATTCTAACTTGATTCAAATTCAGTTCATATGATAAAATCATTTAAGAACTATAAAGATCAATCTTATGCACAAGGAAAGAACTGAAAATTGAATATTTTGAGTGATGCACATTGTATCTAGTTCAAATCAAAACATTATACTTGTATATCTGATCAATACTGTGTATATGTTTAAATTTCAAATTTTGCATATACTCAGTGTTTTGTCATCATCAAAAAGGGGGAGATTGTTAACCCCCTAATGGATTTTGATGAATACAAAACACTAGAGTAAAATTCCATTATATCTTAACAATTCAATTGAGAAATTCATGTGTTTTATTTAGAATATTGTTAAGAAATGTCTAGGCAAGTTCCCATAATTTTTATGAATTTATTGAAGAATATTTTGAGCTAAAGAAAAAGTTCAGGGACAGCCGAGACGTCTCCTGATAGTTTCAGAGACGTCTCTGGCACAAGCAGGAAGAACTGGCACACTTGGAGACGTCCCCGGCTCCTGTCGAGTCGTCCCCACGTTAGCGGAGTCGACTCTCTCAGTAGCGGAGTCGACTCTCTCAGTGGCGGCAGAAAGACGCTTTTCAAGGGATATGCGCGAGACGTCTCCGCTATACGCGGAGTCGTCCCCGCAAGCAAAAAGGAGACATCCCGAGTCGTCCCTAAGATGGCGGAGACGGCTCTCTCAGGGTTTTCCAGAGAATGGTTTTTTCGGTGATAAGGAAGCGGAGTCGACCCTGAGAAAGCGGAGTCGTCCTCACGCATAAAGTGCAGACAAGCGGAGACGTCCCCTGAAAGAGCGGAGTCGACTCTCTCAGGGAATTCCAGAGGACATGATTTTCGGAGATAAAGAAGGGGAGTCGTCCCCAAAGCAGCGGAGTCGTCCCCACTCAAAAAGCGCTAACACGCCGAGACGTCCCCGTAAAGTGCCGAGTCGACCCCAGATAAAGTAAAAAGTAAAATCCTATAGGCGAGACGTCTCTCGTTGTAGCGGAGACGTCCCCGGAGCGCCTGGGACGCGACTGACAGCTTTTCAGGTTTGATTTGAATTTCAAATCTTCTCTACTTTATCTCTAACGGCTATATTTGCTTTTTGGGCTATAAAAGGGAGCTCTTAAGTGCTTCTCAACAACTCTTTACCAACCAAAAGCAAAATCATTCAAGAGAGAAGTTAGAAAGAAAAGCTCAAGGGAGTGAGTGCATTCAAGAAAGGAAATCAAGTGCTTTCAAGTCTCCCAAGCGATTTCAAGCTCAACCACTCTCGTGTGCTCGGGATTCAAAGCTCACACCCAACCCTACGCGTCCCACATCGGAAGAATCAACATCTCCCACGCTTCCAACGGCAAAAAGATTCTTCCGGGTTTCATTGTTCATAAGTGCTATATTTGCTTTCTAGAGCTTTTATATCCTTTTGTACACTCTTTTATTGTGGTGCTTGTTCCAGTCAAGGGACTTGGAACAAGGGAAAGGGCGTCCCAAGCCTAAGAGAAATTGGGGGTTTTGGGTTTGTTGTGAGCCCGGTGTAAAACAACGAGTTGGGTAGTGAACTCGCAAAACTACCGTACTGTAATCTTGGATTATAGTGGAATTTCCCAAAGGCGCTTTGGGGAGTGGATGTAGGAGCGGTGAAGGCTCCGAACCACTATAAAACCGTGTGTTTGTGGTTGTCTCTTCTTATCGCTTTATCTTTGCTTTAGTTCATATATTTGTGTGTTTTATTTTTAAATTAGCTAAAAACTTTTAAAACACCCAATTCACCCCCCTCTTGGGTGACCATCTCTGGGCAACAGATGCCATGATGTAGCACTTGACCCTAATGTCATATCTGTCCACTTTTGATGCGTCTCATGCTGATCATCAGTAGGACGTGCTGGTAACCTGGGGATGTCATTCTCGAGCACATACCCTAATTTCACATAATTCAAAATGATTTTCAGGTTTCTAAGCCAGTCTTTGTAATTGATTCCGGTCAGTCGGTTGATCTCAAGAATACGAGTCAAAGGATTTGAAGCTGACATTGTGATTTGTAGAGAGTAAAGATTCTAGTTAGACTTTGTACTTGAACTCTATTTGTTTTAAGGTCTTTTAGAACAAATATGCTTCCACTATTTTCTCGAATCCCTCATACTCCCCTGATGGAGAAACGAAAATCCTACGCGATTAGAGTTTCTAGTGAGTACTGCGGTCTCACCGATTTACATGCCGCCTCACCTAACAGTTATTGGTGACATATAAATGGATGAGTGTACAACTCTTGTACAATGCTTCTTAAGCAAATTGCAGTGGTACTGCGTCTCTAAGTCATGAAGACCTCATCTAACAGTTATTGGCCCCATTACTTAGTTAAGTCAGACCTACCGTATAACCGCAGAAATAAAATCGTCATTGGGTCCTCACCTAACAGTTATTGGTGCCCAACCCCACCTTTACCCCGCAACATATTATGTCTAATAAAGAGGTCCAGTCCCCCGATGCAACTTGCCCACTGTGTCCAACCGAGATAAATCAACACCGGAAAGATCTTAGCAGCTCTACTACGGTGGAAGACCTATGGACTTAATATTGCATAATCATGTCTTAGTGTTTGCAACTTGAGTTCTTCATAAGAGGTAATCGAACAATTGGCCAGGTAAGCAGGTGGGAGGCTCTCCTTACTCGGAGAGTAAGGTCCTAATTAAGTAACCACCTTTTAGGCTTGCCTAGACACCAATTAGATCAATTAATCTAATATGACTAACTCATGTTGGTTCACCCTCGACTGATTAGGGAGGTTTATAATTAGGTCTCACTCGATCACGTATTCACATCTCATGCAAATATAAGTCTACCTGCATAAACATAAGCATTAATCATCCAGGCATTTATCAACAAAATAATATAATGGTGATGATCATGGATCCAGGATGGGGTTATTTTACAAGCACATGCACGTCAATTGGTTTGATCGTCTTCAACTCTTAACTTGATCTTGATCCCTAGGTCCAATTGTGATCAACTTCTTGATCCATCTTCAATCAACCTTTGATCTCGATCCGCGCATGTTAAGCTTGTTAATGTACATATCGATCAACCATCGACGTGCAACACACATCATAGATTACATTCCAGATTGCTTTAAAAATTAAATAAAATTTTAAAAATAAATTACAATCCTTTTTCATGAGACACGCAGGTCTCTAATATATGAATTTAAGATGCACGCAGGCATCTGAAAATTAAAATTACATGCATTACAGAACATCGCAGAACATTTCAGCACATTCAAAAGGATCCATCCATGATCATCACCATACCCAACACATGCATAAAAATTACTTTCAGATCTGTAATTTAAATGATTATTTTATCTCATGACTTGCTGATCATGCAAGATTTGATTCTAAACATTTATAATCACATTATCAAAGCATTAGAATCATTAATCTAAGCATCCAAAAATCAGCATGCAGAAAAATCAGCAAGCTGAAAATTCTGCATACATAAATTTCAGCAAGCATAATCCCTTAAATTTCAGATCTAAAATGCCTTGAAAAATTTAATCCTAATCTTAATCTACATAACCATGGCTCTTTCTAATGTTAGGATCTGTCACATGCCACTGAAAATTCAAAAATTTTCAGATATGCAACGGAAAGACATGTGCATATCCCATTCATCGCATGAACGTATTTTAAAACCTTTTTGTAGATAGATCAGGATTAAATTCTTATTAAATTATTTTAAAATCATGATTAAGAAGATCAGATCTTCACCTTGTGCGGGTAGATGGTCTCCGTAAATCTGATTCACGTGGTATTTGATGAGGGTTCAGTGGAAGCCGCACACGCGTCCGGGCTCTACGGGTATCCACACGAAGTAGTGAGTCGATCGAAGCCTTTGGATCTCCCCGAGGTGCTAGCTCCCTTGCAGAGAAGGCTATTGATGGCTGATATCCTCCCTATCAATCAATTATGGAATGCCTAAGGGAGGAGGAAGAAGAAGGATGGTTCAATGGAAGGAGAATAAAAACCCGCAGCCTTTTCTTTTTCCTTCGCGTTGGAACCAAGGAAGGGGATGAAGTAGACCACGCCAAGAGCTTCTTTTCCCTTGCTTCCTTGTGGCTGAAAGGAGGAATGGAAGGAGGTTCCTTGCTGCCAAAAATCCCAAGAAAAATTATGAAAAATTCGGAGCCCCTTTGAATCCCTCTTTTATGGTGTGTGGATAGAGATGAGCTCCTAAATTTTAGGAGCTCATCTTTATCCCTTTGTGAACTCAAAATAGGAGGGGCATAGCCCCTCCTTTTTCCTTCAAGCCACCAGCCAAGGGAGGGGCGTAGGATCCTCCCTCTTCTCCCATATGGTTGGCCCCACTTAATCAAATTAAGTGGGGATTGGGTTAGAACTAGTTCTAGGTCCAATCCTATTCAAAATAGGATTAAGTGCACCCAATTTAATTCCTCCAAATCCAAATCCAATTAGAATTTAATTGAGCCATGACTCAATTGAACTCTTCAATCCTAATCCAATTAGGAGTCATTTGATTAATTAGATTAATTAATTAGGACTTAAAAAAATTCTAATCTAATCAGGACTTGTTTAAATTTCAGCCCTTAGACAATTAGGACTTTAGAAATCCTACTCCAAATAGGACTCTAATTTAATTTGAAATCTTAATCCAATTAGGACTCCAAGAATTCTACTCCAAGTAGGACTCATAATCAAGCCCAATTAATTAAATCCAATTAATTAAATTAAATTGCAATCCGATTGCAATTATTCCTTCTTCTAACCACTAACTCTTAACGGATTATCCATTTATCAATCTAATTGATCATATGTGATTCTTAATCACAATTCAACCATCGGATCAATCAATACTTCTAATGTGTGTGACCCCATAGGTTCTATTCTGACTGGTAGTGAGATATATTGCGATCTCTATCACAATATCATTGAAAATTTCTTTCAATGGGTTGAAACAATTTCAACTCAACTCACCAGGGATTATCGACCATCAAGATGATCCCTGTGAGTCTCACCATCCACCAGTGACACCTAGCAGTATGAGTGGCTACCCAGCAGAATAGAATAATGAACCTCTAGGTGCAGTTATCGTATGATACGGTCCTTCTATCGTGAATCCCTACAGACCGGAGGTCATGGATAACTCGTCAAACCCCGTCGTCTGTCATATGTCTAGATTTATTCGACTTGAGTTCGAGAGTGGAAAACTCTTTCTCCACTGTATATACTGCCCTAGCCAAGGTCTTAGAACTCAGTCTTGTAAATCACATAGGATCACTCCTCATCTATCAAGGTCGATAGATTCCATGTAGGTGCATACCCTACTCCTACAGTGAACCTACTACAGCCAATCTACACTACAAGGATCCATATGACTAGAGACCATGTATATATGTAGTCAAACTACAATAACCTCACTGTGAGTAGCCAAAGCACCGCAGGTCAAAGGACCAGTCACACTACTGCAACATCAAGCAAGTCACTGACGAGTGGATAGACATCCAAGTGACTTCTTGTCTTGGTGACGCTCAGTACCCTTGTTCTCTAACAAGCACCTGCACTATCACTTCAGTGTCCCTACACTGTGGACTCGAGTCTCGTCCATCCATAAGAAAAGCGATCTGTGCACTGATCGGATCGAATACCGTCCTCGTGATGATCCATTGATCAGGAGCATTTAGAAATTAATCACCAACGATACATGGCTCAAATTCTCAACTCTTGAGAATATGTATCATCATCTTATTAATTTCTTGGATGATTCATAGACACATAAACAATATGAATAAAAAGATGCCCATTTATTATTCAATAATAATAAAGTCAAGTGCAAATTTATGTCCTAGAATTAATAATGTGTCAGCCAGATTGACTTCTAGGGCATACATCTAACACCTAAAACTAGGAGGAGCCATGCCCAACCGGGTCTCGCATCCCGGGTGTACCGGGTCTCGCGTCCCGAACACCCGGGACATGAGTTCGGGCCATCCGGGATGCGCATACCGGCCATCCAGGATGCGGATCCTAGGAGCATCAAAGCCCCTCCCTTCTAATCCTAATCAAATTAGAATTTAGGTGGCCCTTGATCATTGAATCCTAATCTAAGTAGGACCCAATTAGTCTCCCTATTTGATTCACATTAATCCTAATCTAATTAGGAATCATATTTATCTATTGGACCAAAATTAATTAGGACTCTAGGAATCCTAATCCAATTACGACTCATATAATTTTAGTCCTAATCCAATTAGGGCTTTTAGGAATCCTACTCCAAGTAGGACTCTAATAATTTGAAATCCTAATCTAATTAGAACTCTAGAAGTCCTACTCCAAGTAGGACTCTTGAACCTTATCATATAAGATCGAGCCTAATTAATTAAGTCCAATTGATTCAATCAAATTTCAATCCAATAGTAATTAATTCCTTCTTCAACTCACTAACTCTTAGTGGGTTGAACTAATTATCAATCAAATTGACAATTACAAACTACTGTGATTCCAAATCACAATCCAACCATTAGATTAATCAGATCCTCTATTATGTGTGACCCCATAGGTTCTATTATATCTGGTAGTGAGATATGTTCCGTTTTCTATCACAATATCATTGAAACTCCTTTCAATGGGTTGGAACAATTCCAACTCTTCTCATTTGGGTTCACTGATCATCAAGTGAATGCTTCTGAGTCTCACAATCTACCAGTGACACCTAGCAGTATGCAGTGGCAACCCAGTAGAATGGAATAGATGAATCTCTAGGTGCAGTCCATGTATGATTCAGTCCCTCTATCGTGGATTCCGACAGGATGGAGGTCATGGATAACTCGTCAAACCCCATCATCTGTCATATATAAAATTTATTCGACTCCAGTTCGAGATTGAAAAACTCTTTTTCCAAAAACTACCTTTGCCAAGGATTTATGAACTCAGTCTCATAAATTACATAGGATTTTTCCTAATCTATCAAAGTCGATAGATTCCATCTAGATGCACCCCTACTCTTGCAATGAACCTACTGCAACCAATCTGCACCACAAGGACTCAAATGGATAGGGTCCATATTTATGTGCTCGTCAAACTATAGCAATCTCACTGTGAATAGCCGAGGCATCGCAGGCCAAAGGACTAGTCATACAACTGTATCATCACATAAGTCACTGACGAGTAAAAAGACATCCAAGTGACTACTTGCTTTGGTCATGCTCCGAACTCTTGTTCTCTAATAAGCACTTGCACATCACTCTAGCGTCCCCACACTATGGACTCAAGACTCATCCATCTGACTAAGAGATCTGTGCACTAATCTTAGCAGATCGATCACCATCCCTCATGATGGATCCATCGATCAGGAGCAATTCAGGAATTAATCACCAATGACACATGCCTCAAATTCTCAACTCTTGAGAATATGCGTCATCTTATTAGTTCCTTGGATGATTCATGGACACATAAGAACATGAATGAAAAGAATGTCCATCCTAATAAAGTCATTATTAGGTCAAGTACAAATTTATGTCACAGAACAAAATAATGCGTCAACCAAATTGGCTTCTAGGGCATACTTCTAACAATCTTCCACTTGCACTAAAGCCAATCAGCCATAAATCTAAACCCCATCTTCTCAAGATGTGCTTCAATTTTCTGCCGACTTAGCTGCTTAGTAAATGGATCTACCACGTTGACTGTGGAGTCTACTCTCTGTACATCTACTTATTTTTTTTCGAAGTAGTCGCGTATCAGGTTAAACCGCCACTCTATATGTTTAGACTTCTGGTGAGACCTTGGCTCCTTAGCTAGTGCCATGGTACCATTATTATCGCAGTATAGTGTTATGGCATCTGATGATATTACACCTAATTCTGCAATAAACTTTTCGATCCAGAAGGTTTCCATTGCACCCTTAGAGGTGGCGATACATTCAGTTTCCAAGGTAGAATCTATAATGATCGGTTGTTTGGAACTATTTCAAATTACCGAACCACCATTGCACATATCTGATGTAGACTTTCTATCATTAATATGTGTGTATCCTTCTACTTTTAACTCTGATCTTCTCCTAAAGATCAAGAACATGTCCTCAATTCTTCTTAAGTACTTAAGACTGTTCTTCATACCAATCTAGTGCTCGTGGCCTGGATTTGACTGATATATGCTCGTGACACTCACAAGATGTGCTATATCAAGTCGTGTACATAACATGGTATACATGAGGCTCCCTATAACCAAAGCATAAGAGATCTTGCTCATCCGCTGAATCTCTTCAGATGTGTTGGGGCACATCTTCTTGAAGAGATTTATTCCATGCCTAAGGGGTAATAATCCCCTTTTAGAGGTTTTCATGCCGAACCTCTTTAGCACTTTCTCTATGTATATATTCTGTGATATGATAAGTATCCTCTTAGATCTATCTCTATGCACCTTAATTCCCAAAATATAGGATGCTTTCCTAAGGTCTTTTATAGAGAATTCCTTAGACAACCATACCTTGACTTTAGTTAGCATAGAAATATCATTCCCAACAAGAAGGATATCATCCGCGTACAATACGAGAAATACAATAGCCCTCCCACTAACCTTCTTGTAAACACAGTTTCTCTTCATTCTTGATAAAATCAAACGATTTAATTACATCATTGAAATGAGTTTTCCAACTCCGAGATGCTTGCTTTAGTCCATAGATGGACATTTGCAGTTTACAGACCTTGTGATCACCATCACAATATCATAATATGCTGCAACAGCAAGCAATATTCGAATGGACTTCAGCATGGCTACAGATGAAAAGGTATCCTGATAATCGATGCTTTCACACTGACTATAACCTTTCGCCACTAGCCTTGCCTTATAGGTCTCTACCTTGCCATCCGAACTTTATTTCCTCTTGTAGATCTATTTGCACCCAATAGGTACTATACCTTCTGGTGGATCTACTAAAATCCAGACTTAGTTGGAATGCATGGAGTCTATCTCTGACTTCATTGCTTCCAGCCATCTCTTGGAATCGATGTCTAACATCGCCTCGTTGTAGGTATTGGGATCCATACCTTGATCTCTATCTTCTATGAGGAACATTTTCTCTACATCCTCTATAAGCATACCTAAGTACCTTTTAGGAGGTTGGGAGATCATACTAGATCTACGAGGTGGAGGAGGTACTGCATGTACTGGCTTGATATGAATAGGTTCTATAGGGACAATGGCTCGTTACTCTTCAGAGACTTTCTCTTCGAGCTCAATTTTTCTTCCACTGCCTCTATCAGGAAAAAACTATTTTTCATGAAGATAGCATGTCGGCTCACAAACACTTTGTGATCCTATGGGATGAAAAATCGTATCCTAATGACTCTTAAGGATATCCATTAAAACGAGCACTAATTGTCCTATCCTCTAACTTGCCCGCCTATTGTCGCTTGACTTGGGCCGGACATTTTCAAATCTTAAGATAACCAAAATTCAGCTTCTTACCATGCTATATCTCTCATATGGTGTGGTAGGTACGAACTGTTAGAATTATGCCCTGAAAGCCAACGTGGCTAACGCATATTTATAATCTGGGGCATAAATTTGTAGTTTGATACTTATTAATAAATAAGATTGGACAATTTATTTTTTTATTCATGTTTGTATGTGTCCATGAATCATCCAAAAAATTAATAGATGATGATACATATTCTCAAAAAGTTGAGAATTTAAGGCATGTGTCATTAGGGATTAATTTCTAAATACTCCTGATCGATGGATCCATCACGAGAGATGGTGATCGATCCACTGAGATTAGTGCACAGATCACTTAGTCAGATAGACGAGTCTCGAGTCCAGGGTGTAGAGACACTGGAGTGATTATGCGAGTACTTGTTAGAGAACAAGGTACTGAGCGTGACCAAAGATAGTAGTCACATAGATGTCTATCCACTCGTCAGTGACTACTGATGCTGCAGTTGTATGACTGGTCCTTTGACCTGCGATGCCTCATCTATTCACTGTGAGGTTGCTGTAGTTTGACGAGCATGTGAACTTGGGCCCTATCCATTCAGATCCTTGTAGTTAGGGGTGGAGGAGGTACTACGTATACTGGCTCTGTATGAATAGGTTCTATAGGATCCATGACTCGTTGCTTTTCAGATACTCTCTCTTCAAGCTCAATTTTTCTCCCACTACCTCTATCAAGGATAAACTGTTTTTCCAAGAAGACGGCATGTCGGCTCACAAACACATTGTGATCCTTTGAGACGTAAAAATTGTATCCTAATGACTCTTTAGGATATCCAATAAAACGAGCACTTATGGCCTTAGACTCTAACTTGTCCGCCTGTAGTCACTTGATGTGGGCCGGACATCCCCAAATCTTGAGACGACCAAGACTCGGCTTCTTACCATGCCATATCTCATACGGCGTGGTAGGAACGGATTTAGAGGGAACTCTATTCAATAAATAAATTGCGGATAATAAGGCATCTCCCCAAAGAAACATAGGTAGATCAGTGAAGCTCATCATGGATCGAACCATATCCAATAGAGTCTGATTCCTCCTTTCTGACACCCCATTGAGTTGAGGTGTACCCGGAGGTGTCCATTGTGAGACTATGCCATTTTCCTTGAGATAATTCCGGAATTCCCCACTAAGGTATTCTCCTCCTCGATCTGATCGAAGAACCTTAAGGATTTTTCCAGTCTATTTTTCTACTTCATTTCTGAACTCTTTGAACTTTTCAAAAGACTCAGATTTGTATCTCATAAGATACACATACCCATATCGTGAATAGTCATCGGTAAAGGTAATGAAGTACGAATAACGACCCCTGGCTGACACATCAAATGGGCCACACACATCAGTGTGTACTAGGGTAAGTATTTCAGTGGTCCTCTTCCCATGTCCTACAAAAGGTAATCTAGCCATTTTTTCTTGAAGACAGGATTCACAAAATGGATATGACTCAGAAGTCAATGGGCCGAGAAGCCCATCTTTCTCCATTTTGCTCATTCTGTCCTCTCCAATATGGCCAAGCCTGAGGTGCCACAAATACTTTTGGTTTATCTCATCTCTGGATCTTTTAGATCCTATGGCATTCACCACTTGCTCAGACACATTCACAGACACATCAATATACAAGTGATAGAGACTGTCAATCATGAAACCACGTGCAACTAATTTATTTCTGAAATAAATAGAACAACAGTCTTTATCAAATGTCATAATATGACCATCCTGTGCTAAACATGAAACAGAAATCAAATTTCTACTAGCAGCAGGGACATAATAACAATCTCTAAGTAATAAACTAAATCCAGACGGTAATCGCAGAGGATA
This sequence comes from Phoenix dactylifera, assembly GCF_009389715.1. Classification (NCBI taxonomy): domain Eukaryota; kingdom Viridiplantae; phylum Streptophyta; class Magnoliopsida; order Arecales; family Arecaceae; genus Phoenix; species Phoenix dactylifera. The sequence goes on along the minus strand of NC_052396.1, from coordinate 15,140,283 downwards.
GGTGCCCACAGCTACAGCAGCAACTTTTGCCCCGTTGCCAACCCGAAGGGTCACTGCACCTTCCGCCAGCCTCCTACTTTCCTTTAGACCCTGTATAGTAGTGCACAGATGAGCACTAGAACCAGAATCTATAACCCAACTAGAAGTAGAAGAAACCGTAAGGTTAGTTTCAATTACGAGCAAGTCTAACATACCTTCAGAAAGTGTGTCCTTTTTGTTCTTCAGGCTCTCGAGGTATGAAGGGCAGTTCCTTTTCCAGTGGCCGTTGACGTTGCAGTGGAAACATTTTCCTTTGTCATCAGCCTTTTTCTTATGAACTTCCTGTTGGAATTTGTATCCTAAATGTCAATCGTCAGCATATTGATGATTGAATTTTGTAAATGAATTGACAAATTAATAAAGTGTTATTTGGCATTATTCATTATTTCATCTTCAAATGAACTCTTATATGATGAAGTCCTTAGGACTTATGTTATGATAAAGGAGGATTTATCTTTGAGTCCTTAAACTTATTTGCGACGAAATGATATGTTGTTACTAGGACGACAACATTATCGAGATTAGGTCGTTGTGTGACATATACGTTGGTTGTCCTCTTAACCAAAGAGTGTGGAGACACTGGTATGCCACACAAGTGAAGTGTAGAAGTACATTTCACTAAACGTGACCAATTCCGGAACGCTCTACTGTCGAGAGATGTTCCGAGTGGATATGGGTATAAGTTTGGCCCTCTGACCTGAGACCGCAACCTATGACTAGCAAGCAACTCACTGTACTTTGGTACCGGACTACCTGAATTTCTAATTCAGTGACGGAAGGTCACTGGGTGCAGTCAAGTACTTGCGTAGTCAGTTGTGAGTCAAGATGGAATTGACCCCTCTTGAAAACAGGAGATAATGTCTTGTGATTAATTTAGCAAAACCTTGGCCAGGGTAATCCCAGTGAGGAGTCACGGGATATCTAAAGTTAATCACATAATGGATGTACTAATTATAGGGTTGACAGTGAGCTCTAAGTCATCCTGGCATTAGGAGTCAAAGGGATTGAATTATACAGTAACCATAGTTCAGGGTTCCAGAATATTTGCTTCGCATATATTCGACCTATCCGGACGTCGGGTACCATTGCTAGATGGTCACATCGATTAGTGTAGAAAATTGTTCCTATACTACCGGCTTAGGTTCGAACCTATGAGGTCACACGCATAGAAGATTCCTGATTGATCAAGAAAGCTGGTGAATGATTAAGAATCATTCAGGGATAATTTGGTCAATTTGATTGGCAAATTATCTTATAAAATAATTAAAGTAATTATTGAAGGATTAATTAGTAATTAAATTACTAATAAACTCAATTTGATTGAGTAATTGTGCTAAGGATGAGCCAAATTGAATTGGATTCAAGTTTGGGCTCAATCAGGGTTTTGACCTGATTGGATTAGGTCAGAACCAAAAAGGACTTAAGCTGATCAAATTAATTTTAAATTAATTTATTCTTAATTGGGGATTGATCTAATTGAATTAGGTCCAACACAAAGTAATAATTCAATTTGATTGAGTTTGCATGAGCCAAAATTGAATTGGATTCAATTTGAGCTCAATCAGGGTCTGACCTGATTAGATTGGGTTCAACCAAATTGCTTTGTTTTAATTCGGGTTTGACCAAATTTGATTAGGTGCAACCCAAAGGGATTAGGCTCAGATGATGTGGCAATTATTGGTGACATGGAATTGGATTTCATGAATTTTAAATAAATCAAAATTATTGCATGGCACATGGACCCATTGCTTGACACATGGCGACATTGTTTGTTATTTGAATTTAAATTCAAACATTAAGCAATGTGTTAAATGATTTTAATCACTCAAACCATCAGCCAAGGTGGCGTCTGAGTTTTTGAATGGATTAAATTCGAATTTCAAGAGGTGATTTCGAAATTATGAAGTGTTTTACCTTGCCGCATGGATTTCAAATTCCTTCCCTCTTGCACATGTGTTTAAAATTTGAATTTAAATCAGATTTGGTTGAGATCTGATTTGGGTTGTTCCTATTCCTTTGCATGTGCCAACTAAAAGAGGTTTTCTGAAAATAAATTTTGAATTTTGAATGAAAATTCGGAGGCCATTAAAAGGGGTCAAACATGGGCACCAAAAATACATCCATTGCAGCCTTCTTCCTCACCCGCCTCCTCCTCCTCTTCTTCTCCATTTAGATAGGATTTTCAGGGTGAATATCTAGAAGATTCAAGATCAGATCTGAGTCCTCTACTTCCCTTACAAACTTCATCTCTATCTGCTTCAAGACGATTGATCAAGAGTTGATTGAATTCCGGCGGGCAGATTTCAGCTTTCAAGTGTTCTGCAGCTGCTAGCACTGTTGCGGAAGAAGATCCTTCAGGACTTCGTGTGTACTTCTCGTAGAGGCCATTCGTGTGCATGGCTGTGAAGTCAAGAATCAGATTCACAACTTTCATCCATCATAAAAGGTATTAATCAAGCATTAATCATTTATTATGGTGTCAAGGTCTAGGTCCAATTCTCCGAGGTTTTACCCTCTTTTGGGGCTCCTCACGGAGATATCTCCAGAATCCATTCGATGGATATTCGGAGATTAATTGGAATAGAGTTCTTAAGTTTCAGATCTGATAGTTAATCATGCATAAAAGTTTTAGCATAATTGTTTAAACGATTCCGGCATAATCCTATGTGTTCTTAAGGTGCTGATTTCTAGATTTGATCTTGTAAGCATGCATAAATTAAATTGTTTGATTCGGTTTTTCCGCTGCGTTTTAAAACTTAAAAAGAACTACGTATGGCTTGATTCCCCTTATGAAGGGGTACGTAGGCAACCCGATCAGGTTCAGCCATGGTTTTCAAAAAAAAAAAAAAATTCAGCATGCTAAACACCGAAGAACCTAGGATTCACTTTCAGTGGTATCAGAGCCAGGTTTATGTTTAAACTTTTATGTTTTAATTCTTGCAATTAAATCTGAAATCATTAACATGTTTAGATTAGATCTAAAGTGCTTTTTATGATTGATTTAATTGCTGATTATGCATGATTAAGTAGATCTGAAATTTTGGATGCATATGATGCATGTTTGTGTTAGGATTAGTAACATGAATAAATCTGAAATCATAATATTGTTTAGATTAGATCTAAATAAAGTTTATGATTCATATGATCTTTGATTTTAATGAACAAATCAGATCTGAAAATAAAAGTGAAAAAACAAATACATAAGATATATGTTGTTTGTATTAATTCATGTTGTTATGTATATGTGATGCATGAACATAAAACATAATGACTTAAACATGAATTAAATCTGATTACATGTGATTAATTACAAAAACTCAGATCTGAAAATGTGTTTTAAGAACTGAAAGATTGTAATTAATATGTAATTAAAAAGAAATATGCAATGATCAAAACTTTCATAAGTCTAAACTTAATTGAGAATTAAGTGTTATGAAATAGAATTGTAACTCAATTAATTGACATTGCATAATTCTTTGGGCATATGGGTTAGCTTGAATCAAGTTCTTAGGATTGGGTTAGACCTAAGGTTAGAATCAAACATGGTCTAATTAGAGTTAATTGATCAAATCTAATTAAGTAGTAACTAGATTAGGTCAAGAAAACTCTAGGTTAAATACAATAGTTGTAGATTGATCAATTCCATGTCTTTGATTAGACCAAAATGGAACTTGATTTAGGCTCAGAGGTGTAGCCCGAGTCATTTGAGTAATCAAATCGAAATTGATTAACCAGTCAGTGTCTAAGGTAAGTTTGGCAGTTTTGACCGGTGGTTTTTAATTGGGAGCTACTCGCACTGATTCGTCTTTATCGAGTTAATGGCATATCCCTTCCACCGATCTCACTTACCTGGCCGACATGGTCAATCACATTTTGATTGGATCACTTAATGATTCGAGTTAGCCCATGCCTTAAGAAAAATCAGTATGACTGATTTAGGTGTCTCCTTAACCGGTTTGAGTCTAATCTGATTTGGTGAAGTCAGTGGGAGAAATTAGACTAACCGAATCTTCTCATCTATCCTAATTATGAAATCCTCTAAAATTATTAGGTCCTTAAAATGAAATGGTTATGGAGATAACTAGGTCATAGCCTCCCATTAAGTTGGGTGATAATGGGTCCAATATTTTGATAATTATTAGAGGCGCCACACGCCTGGTACTTATCAAGCATTGGAATTGTCATTCAATATATGATGAGTTAAGTGTACCTTCAATAGGCGGTCAGGTGAGCCGAGCCACACTCGGGCTTGGTCGTCTATTAGTTGATTAGACTTAACCCTATCATTTAATGGTTGGACCTGACTAGGGTATTCGGTGGAGGCGCCACATGCCTGCTGAAAAACCTAGGGCAAAATCATCACTAGAAGTTGCTTGGTGAAGCAATTGGTTAAGAACCTACCAATAGGTGCATATGGGTTGGCCGAGCCACACTCGGGCCTATATGAGATCTATTGGGTTCTAGTGCCCACTAAAGAATTAGGAGTAATTTTTTGAATTAGAGGTAGAGGCTACCAATTTGTATAAAATAGTGGAAATATCTTTAGACTAAAGTCCAAGTCTACTGTCTTTAGTCAATTCATATATTAATAGCCAAATTTTCTTTTTATGCAGAAATGGCCACTAATTTATCACTTCGCTCATTGTTGGACAATGACAAGTTGACTGGTCCAAAATTCAATAATTGGCATAGAAAACTGAAAATAGTGCTAGAGCATGAGAGGATCCTTTATGTGATAACGGATCAAGCACCTGAGCAGCCCGCTGCTAATGCATCAAGATCGGCCAGAGACACTTATCAGAAGTGGCTCAGTGACCGGATCACAGTTCGATGCATCATGTTGGCAGCAATGAGTGATGAGTTTAGTAGGCATTTTGAGAATACGCAGCCGGAAGATATCATTCAAGTGTTGAATGAATCATTCGGGGTTCCTGACGACGTTGAGAGGCACAAAACTAGTTGTGCCATCTTCAGCGCCCGAATGAAAGATGGGACCTCGGTAACTGATCATGTACTGTACATGATTGAGTTGATCGAGCGTCTAAGCTCTCTTGGCTTTCCCCTTCATGATCAATTGGGGAAGGATGCCATACTAAACTCATTGCCTGGATCATACCATCCTTTTCTCACTCATTTTCGTATGACGAAACCTGTAGTGAATTATCACCAATTGTTGGGGTTACTACAGACATTTGAGAATGATCACCAACTTCTTAAGAAGACGGTGAATTTAGTGGAAGGTTCATCCAAGGGTCGCTCCTTTATGAAAGAGAAAAAGAAAAATAAAATCCAAAAGAAACAGGTGCACCATGCTCAGCCTAGTCAGAAAAAGAATAAAAAGGCTGATCAGAGCAAGGCGGAGTGCTTCTTCTGCAAGAAGCAAGGACATTGAAAGAGGAACTGTCCTCTTTACATTGCATCCCTCGATCCGAACCGGCCTAAGAAAAGTGGACAATCAGTTGCCAATCAAGGTACTTATATGATAACACCTTGCAATTTTTCTATTTGTGATAATTCGACTTGGGTATTGGATACCGGTAGTCCTTTTAATATTTGTAATTCGTTGCAGGGGCTACAAGTCAGTAAGAGGTTTGAAGAAGGAGAAAGGTTCCTGAATGTTGGAGATGGAAGACCAGTTCCAGTTCTAGCTTTAGGAATTCTTAAACTTGAATTCAGCTCTCATGTAAATGTCCTTAGTGATTGTCACTATTGTCCAAGTTTTCTATTGAATATCATTTCTGTAGGCCTTTTGGCCAAAAATGGTTATGAAATATCAATAAAAAAGGATTATTGCAATGTCATTTGGAATGGTGTTGTTGTAATGAATGGAATTCTGAGTAATGGCATTTACATTTTGTCACAGCCTGTTCATGTAATGTATAAATCCAATAAGCGCCCTAGAATAGATAATGTCACGGATGTCTACCTTTGGCATCATAGGCTAGGTCATATTAACAAGAATAGGATGAACAGGTTAAGTAAAGAGGGAATCCTTGATGTTAATGATTGTGAATCATTGACAACCTGTGAATCATGTCTTCTTGGTAAAATGACCAAATCACCTTTTACCGGAAAAGGTGAACGAGCCAGTGATTTATTGACCCTTGTATATTCTGATGTATGTGGGCCAATGAGCACAGATGCTAGAGGTGGGTATTCATATTTCATTACGTTTACAGACGACCTTTCTAGGTATGGTTATGTCTATTTAATGAGACATAAATTTGAATCATTTGAAATGTTCAAATTATATCGTAATGAAGTAGAAAAACAAACTGGAAAGAGTATTAAAACTCTTCGATCAGATCGAGGAGGTGAATACCTCTCCAGTGAATTTTTGACATATCTAGAAGAAAATGGGATTCTCTCCCAATGGACTCCTCCTGGTACACCACAATATAATGGTGTGTCAGAAAGGAGAAATCGAACTCTGTTAGACATGGTTCGATCCATGATGGGGTTTGCTAATCTGCCCATATCCTTTTGGGGATATGCTCTTGAGTCAGCCTGCTATATTCTAAATAAGGTTCCAAGTAAGTCTATAAATAAAACACCACATGAGATGTGGACTGGACGTAAGCCGATGCTCTCTCACCTTAGGATTTGGGGGTGTCCGGCGTACGTCAAACGTTTGAAGACAGACAAACTTGAACCAAGTCTGACAAATGTTTCTTTGTTGGTTACCCTAAAGAAACTAAAGGATATTACTTCTACTTTGCTGAAGAACAAAAGTTGTTCGTAAGCAATAAAGCAATTTTCTTAGAAAAGGAATTCCTTGGTGAAGGAACAAATAGCTCTAATGTTGAGCTTAGAGAAGTTCAACATGTAGAAGATCCGACACCATCTACTAAACCAGTTGAGTCGGATTTGATTAGATCAGATCCAGAACCCATATTAGATGCACCATTAAGGCGATCGGGTAGAGTACCACGTCAGCCGGACAGATACTACGGTTTCTTAGTCCGGGATGGGGATCCTATCGAACTTGATGAAAACGATGAGGATCCGATCACATATATGGATGCAATGCAGAGGTATGACTTTGATAAATGGCTTGGAGCCATGCAATCCGAAATGGAATCCATGAAGGTCAATGATGTTTGGACATTAGTTGACCCACCCGAAGGAATTAAATCCATAGGGTGTAAGTGGATATTCAAAAGAAAACGGGGCGCAGACGGAAAGGTAGAGACCTATAAAGCCCGTCTGGTTGCCAAGGGTTATCGTCAACGTTATGGTATTGACTATGACGAGACGTTTTCTCCTGTGGCAATGCTCAAGTCCATTCGGATTGTGCTTGCGATAGCAGCACATTTAGACTATAAAATCTGGCAAATGGATGTAAAGACCGCATTTCTAAATGGAGATTTAGAAGAGGAAGTGTATATGATACAACCTGAAGGTTTTACATCTGCAGATGAGTCTAAAGTGTGCAAGCTTCAAAAATCCATTTATGGATTAAAGCAAGCTTCACGGAGTTGGAATATACGTTTTGATAAGGTAATCAAAACATATGGCTTCAATAAGAATGAAGAGGAACCTTGCATTTATAAATCGGCAAATGGTTCAGTTATTATATTCCTTATTTTGTATGTGGATGACATTCTTTTAATCGGGAATGACATTCCTGCATTACAAGGAATAAAGGTTTGGCTATCATCTCAATTTGCCATGAAGGATTTGGGAGAAGCATCTTACATCCTAGGGATGAAGATCTATAGAGATAGATCTAGAAGATTGCTTGGATTATCCCAATCCACATACATTGATACTATACTGAAGAGGTTCAGTATGATTAATTCCAAGAAAGGCTATCTTCCGATGGGCCATGGAATTAACCTCTCTAAAAGGGATTGTCCGACAACCCCTCAAGAAAGAGAGAGTATGGATAGAATTCCATATGCTTCGGCAGTGGGATCTATAATGTATGCCATGACATGTACTAGACCAGACGTGGCATACTCACTAGGAGTAGTGAGCAGATACCAGTCTGATCCAGGTAGCAACCACTGGAAGGTTGTAAAAACCATCCTTAAGTATTTGAGAAATACTAAAGATCAGTGGCTTATCTATGGTGATTCTGACTTAAACTTGAGGGATATACTGATTCAAGTTTTCAGTCAGATCAAGATGATAGCAAGAGCGTGTCAGGATATATCTTCACTCTTAAGGGTGGGGCCATCTGCTGGAAGAGTTCCAAGCAGCATATAGTGGCAGATTCTACATGTGAAGCAGAATATATCGCAGCATCTGATGCCGCCAAGGAAGCTGTATCGTTGCGGAAGTTCATCACCGAGCTTGGAGTGACACCCTCCATTGATGGTCTAGTGCCTGTATTTTGTGACAATACTGGGGCCATAGCTCAAGCAAGAGAACCCAAAGCACATCAGCGGACCAAGCATATTCTACGTCGCTACCACCTGGTTCGAGAGATCATCGATCGAGGTGATATTGATCTTCAGAAGATTGACACAAAAGAAAATCTGGCTGACCCATTTACCAAAGTCCTCGGCATCAAAGAGTTCGACGAACACAAGTCGAAAATGGGTATTAGATACTGTGCCGATTGGCATTAGGCTAAGTGGGAGTTGTTGGAATTTGTATCCTAAATGTCAATCGTCAGCATATTGATGATTGAATTTTGTAAATGAATTGACAAATTAATAAAGTGTTATTTGGCATTATTCATTATTTCATCTTCAAATGAACTCTTATATGATGAAGTCCTTAGGACTTATGTTATGATAAAGGAGGATTTATCTTTGAGTCCTTAAACTTGTTTGCGACGAAATGATATGTTGTTACTAGGACGACAACATTATCGAGATTAGGTCGTTATGTGACATATACGTTGGTTGTCCTCTTAACCAAGAAGTGTGGAGACACTGGTATGCCACACAAGTGAAGTGTAGAAGTACATTTCACTAAACGTGACCAATTCCGGAACGCTCTACTGTCCAGAGATGTTCCGAGTGGATATGGGTATAAGTTTGGCCCTCTGACCTGAGACTGCAACCTGTGACTAGCAAGCAACTCACTGTACTTTGGTACCGGACTACCTGAATTTCTAATTCAGTGACGGAAGGTCACTGGGTGCAGTCAAGTACTT
>NC_052396.1:15047646-15131035 GCF_009389715.1 Phoenix dactylifera | reverse complement strand
TGCAAATGGAATCGGCGGCCCGCGAAGGTAAGGGGCAAGCGGGGTCTGTGCAGTTGGAAGAGAGGGTGGGCACGGCACGGTGTGGATACCGGCTTGGGTGTTAGCGCCGGCACAGGCGGAGCTCAGGCGGCTGTTTTCCGCCGTCCTACGCCGGAGATGGAGGCCGAGAAAAGGACGATGGCGGCGACGGCGCTGTGGGCGGTGGTCGAACGGGAGGCGACGACAGAAGCGGTGGAGCACGGGCGCGGCGGCAGAAAAGGGATAGCAGCTGGGAGAGGATGGCAGCGCTCTGCAAGGCTGCGGTCGGCCGCGGGGAAGGAGGCGCTCGGAGGTCGAGGGCGCACGGCGGCGGGCGCGGCGGTGCAGGTGGAGGCAGCGCTTGGCGACGGCGGCGGTGCGGCAGGGACCGGGCGGCGGATCGGCGTCGGCAGGGCGGCGCTGCGGCGAAGAAGAGGGCAGATGAACAGTTTATCTCTTTTCTTTTCTTTTCTTTTCTTTTTCCTTTTTTTTGCACGCACGTGCAGTCACGTGCACAGGTTTTTTTTCCTTTCTTTTTTCTTTTCTTTTTTTTTCCGGAACGGATCCGGGCTAGTGGGGCGGGCTAACGGGTCTGAGACTTACCCGTTGCCTCAACCTTCTTCAACCTCCCGACGGATTCGGGAGGTGGGGGTTCCGTTCCTCGCGGCGGCGGCTGCGGACGGGCTGCGGCGGGGCTCTGCGGCGACGGACAACGGCCGGAGAGGGATGGCCGGTCACGGTGGCGGCGAAGGCGGCTGCCGGCGGTGCAGGCGGAAGCGGGGTGGCGCTGCGATCGGTCTGCTCGTCGGCGGAATTCGGCGGCGGGGAGGCGGCGCGACGCGGAGGTGGAAAGGGGTTTTCCTGACCTCACTTCGAGGTGGTGGCCGCAGGTGGACTGCGGCGGCGAGCGGGAGTGATGGTGGTCGCGGGTGTGACAGGCAGTGGAGGCGAGCACGGGCGTGATGATGGTGGGAAGGGGAAAACCCGACGAAGGGGCTTTCCTTTCTCCTCTGGTGTGAACCGAGAGAGAAAGAGAGAGAGAGAGAGGAAGGAAGGGGTGGTGGGCCGTGGGAAGTCGATGGAGAAGCAGTGTCGGGGAGGCGGAGGCGGTGGGGTGAGGCTGCGCAGCGGGGTGGCGGTGGATTCAAGTGGCAGCAAGGGAGAAAGCCGCTGTTTAGGTACTGGGGCTTTGGCAGCAGGGCAAAACCAGCCTTGCTCTGATACCAAGTTGGTGTAGGACCAAGTCCGGGAAGGCAGTCTTCAGTGGATACGATGTACTCATTGCAATTTTGAATCAGGAACAGAAGAAGAGGGAGAAGAGGAGGAGGAAGAAAAGAAGGAGAAGAGAAGGAGAAAGAGAGGAGACGTGGGAAGAAAATTGTTAATCTTTCATTAAACCCTAATCATGAAAAGAGGTCCCTATATATAGGGCCAAAATACAAAATTTGCATAAATCCCCTTACACAGAAATAAATCCTAATAAACCCACAAATAACACAAATAACCCACAAATAAGCCCTAAAATGCAAATAAGCCAGAAATAAAATAGAAATAAATATGCAAATAAAATGGGTCTGACTCAATCCGGGGGCTCAGGATCATCTGGATGAAGGGCTCTGATGTTCCATCAGAACAGATATGTTTTCTATTGGAAGGGAATGAGAAAATGTACTACGAACTTTATTAGAAGTTGCAACACAAGTCAAAGACAAAAGTGGGAGAATCTCGATCCTGCTGACTTCTACAACCACTCCCTATTCCTCATCAGGTATGGACAGATATCTCAATTGATTTTATAGGACTCCCTAATTCTAAAGGAAAATCAGTCATCTTTGAGGTAGTAGATTGACTTTCAAAATGTGCACACTTTATTCCCATATCTCATCCTTACATTGCTGCTGCCATAGTACAAATATTTTCTGAGCACATATTTAAATTGTATGGCATGCCGAAAAGTATTGTATGTGATGGAGATGCTACATTAACAATTGTTTTTAGGAAGGAGCTGTTCAAGTTGCAGGGGACAAGCTTCAATTTCAGCATATCTTATCACCCACAAACTGATGGCAAAGTGAAGTAGTGAACTGGACTGTTGAAATGTATCTTAGATGCTTCACAAGTCATAAGCCAAGCGAGTGGGTGCGTTGGCTTTCACGGGCAGAATTTTGCTACAACACCGAAGACTCCATAAGAAATAGTTTATTGTAGACAACCGCCTACACTATTATCCTATGTTCCTGGAACCACCCAAGTGGAAGCAATTGATCAAGAATTAAAGAATAGAGAGCCAGTCATCAAAGAGTTGAGAAAGCAGCTAACCACTACCCAAGAGCATATGTATAGGATTTATGATGCCAATCATACAGAAAGAAGCACCGAAATTGGAGATTTTGTTTACTTGAGATCGCAACCTTACTGACAAGCGACTGCAGCCCTTCAAAAAAATTTGAAGCTATCACCAAGATTTTATGGGCCATTTGAAATCATTCAGAAGGTGGGAAATGTGGCTTACAAATTAAAGTTACCAGAAGGATGCAAAATACACCATGTTTCCTGTTTCTTGGCTTAAAAAGAAAATAGGGTCCAATGTAGCAGTCCAAAATTCCTAGCTTAAAATTCAAGGAGACTCATTCCCATTCCACAAGCTATCCTGGACCGACGTTCAAGGAAAAACAGGGCCGTAGTATTGGTGCACTGGCAAGGTTTATCACCGGCAGATGATACTTGGGAGGATGCTGAAGATCTATGCCTGAGATTTCTGGATGTCACCCTTGAGGACGAGGGTGTTTTCTAGGGCGGAGCGATGTTACATGTCCTACTTTCAGGAAAAAACAGGCCAAGGTTTCAGCAACACGTTTAAGTCATGGGCTTGTCCGCGTTGGGGTCATAGATTGTGAGTCAGGGCAGCACATGACAAGGTCAAGGAGTCTTAGTAGGAGTTTGTTTTGGCCTTTTGTTATCATGCAATTGCTATTTTTTGCTTGTTTTTAACCACTTTCTACTGAAGTTATGTATATAAATGGGAACAGTTGCATGGAATAAATGATGCAAGAGCAGGAGCCCGAGTCATCCTAGATGTGCATCATGTTTGGAAGGTCGCTTCGGTCTGCCCAAAACACAGTGGGTCCAGTATTTTTACCACCTAGTTACATTGGGTTCAAGTGTTCCGGCGCCTAATTTAATTGAGTCCTTAGGCGTTGAAGAGTCCTATTTTATTTGGAGTCCATGAGTCCTAGTTGACTAGGAGTCTTGAATTAAAGAGTTGGGTCCAACATTGGGTGTATCCAATGTTAGATTGAGTCCATGTCTAGAATGGGTCAAGTCACATTGGGTTTAGTTGTTCCAACACCTAATTTAATTGAGTCCAAGGTGTTAAAGGATCTTGATTTGCTTTCAGAGTTGTGTGATGAGTCCATGTGTCATGTAGGAAAAAGTCCTAAAAGAATTGGACTCTCTTCCCATGCGGCATGAAAAGTCCTCATTGAGTTGGGCTCTTGGTCATACGGCATGAAGAGTCCAAGCCAACTTAGACTCTATCCCATGCGCTAAGAGGAGATTCAATTTAGGTAGGAGTCTTAATTAGTAAGTTATTTGAATGAGTCAGTTGTTTGATTTAAATTAAAAGAATCCATGTTTAGTAGGAGTCCATGTTTAGAAGGAATTTCTAAAATTTCTGGTTGTAAGAGTCTTTATTTTTCCAACCTCCTTCTCTATATAAAGGAGAGGTTGAAGAATAAAATTCAGAATTAATTTAAGTGAATTTTTTTAGAGTTTTTGAGAGCTTTGAGAGCCCTTCATGTAAGAAGAGAGCCTCTTCTCCTTCTTTGGTGGGACACCAAAAAGAGGTGAAGGAAGAAGGTGCGACTCCTCTTCCGCCTAGTTTTGTGGATATTTAAGTGGATGTGAGACTCTTCCCTTAAACCTATACTTATTCTTTCTTAGAATCCTTCTTCCTTTAGAATTCCAAGACTCCATCCACGTTCAAGCTCCCCCCCCCCCCGGTTCAAACCCAAACTAATTTGGGTCCCAAGCTAACTCCATCCGCCCTAGCCTTAGCCAATACAATTTTCAAAATTCAGCCCCCAACAATAGACCCAATTGACATCAATTAGCCACCTTCCCATCTTCTTCTTCCTCCCTTCTCCATCTAAGAACCCTAGCCCCATTGCCAAAGGGAAGAAAAAAAAAGAGATCAGCCACCATCATCCCCAAATTTCAGCAACCTGGCCCATTCCGGACTACGTCAATTGGTATCAGAGCATCCCTTCCCATCTTGATCACGTTTCAGCATCCCTTTTTTTTCCAAGCCGCAGCCACAATCAAGAGAAAAAATTTATTGCCACGCCCACCATCCCCTTCTTCATCTCCCGTCTACGTCAATAAAAGTGATGTGTGTGGTTAAAACCCAAAAGACAACTATTAGGTTGTCGTACTTGGAGGTTGTGGTTTCCTTTTAAGTAAACCTGATGGAAAAAATATTGAATACCTCGACCTCGGACCAGATCGACCTCGGCAACCTCGGTACAAACTGAGGTAGGCGACTTCAGCCCCAACCAACGACCCAACCGACCGAGGTGAGCAACTTCACCTCCGACCAAAGAGCCAATTGACACGTGCGAACAGGGACTGACAGTCCTAACAATCGGCCGTCATGACAGCGACTGTCCATTGCAACAGCTCCGCATTCGGCGCGCGACAGTACCATATGCCACCCACGTCGTAGCCGTACCACCAGATGCCGTCTGGCGATTGGTGCACCCCGCGCCGACCCAGATAATGACAAAATCGACTCTCCCACATAAAAGGGCGATCCGAGGGACCTCAAGTACACAAGAATAAAGCAACACAATACGATACTTTTTTCTTCCACACTGTTACCACTCTATTCTGATTTCGGCATCGAAGGATCCCCCACCGAAAACTCTCTGGCAAGCAGACTTCTTGCGGAGCCCGAAACCTACTCTGCTAGAATAGCCCGCCGCGCTTATAGTCAATGAGTAGTTCAACCTGCTCATTCAGCAGGTTTAGATACTGACCGCGGCAATTTAGGGCTTGCAGCAAGCAGCAGCACGGCAGAAATTGGTCCGGCCGGAATCTGGTTAACCCAGCCACCATTGCTAGTCGTCGGTGCACCGCATGCACCTGGTCAGCCACTACTCTTGAGGCCGAGACACGGAGTGGTCCCGCCAGAGTTGGCATACCCAATGGGGTAGCCCTAATCAGGATGGAAAACAGCATACTACAAGCCCTCATTCCGACAAGGACTTTGCTTCGAGCTACTTGCCTCCTAGCCACACAGAGCCTCCGCCCTAGCGAGACGCCGACCTCAATAGGAGAATCGAGATGGGCAGACAGATTCAGGCCCTCCGGGGACAGGCTCCGAGGGCGAACAACGACCTCAACTTCTCGGAGCTCCCCTTTACCAGGCACATCATGGAGGAACTGATCCCATTTCAGTTCAAGATGCCCCAAGTAAAGCCATATGACGGCATTGCGAATCCTCTAGATCACCTAGAGAGCTTCAATGCTCTCATGATGCTACACGAAGCCACTGATATCGTGCTTTGCGAGGCCCTCCCTGCAACCCTTCATAAGGTGGCTTGATTCTGGTTCTCAGAGCTTCGACCCAAATCTGCAAACTCTTTCGAGCACACTTCGCCTCTAGCCGGAACAGCGTTTGTGGGTTCGAATGCACTGTTGGACATCAAACAGAAGAAGAAGGAGTCCTTTAGAGACTATGTTAGCCGCTTCAAGCGGCGACACTAGAAGTCCATGACGTAGATCAATCGATCGCAATATCCGCGATGAAGAGCAGCTTATGGCCGTCGCGCTTTCTCTTCTCCTTGGAGCAGCACTTCCCCACCGACTTCGCTGAAATATTGGCGCGAGCAGACAAGTATGCCAATGCAGCAGAAGCTATGGCCCTCTCATCACGAGTCTGCTAGCGAGAGATCTTCCAAAGGAGGCAAGAGAGGGCACGAGGAGCGAAGAGAGCCGAGAAGCCACTTCACCTCAGCGCGAAAGAAGCTCACGACGAACCCAAGAGCCCCTCTCGAAAGTTTGAAAGGTACACCCCTCTCATTGCACCGAGGACCTAGATCCTCATATAGATCGAAGGTCCAAGGCTACCTGCACCCTCCGCATCGAATGACGACCCCGGCATTCAAGAGGGATTAGAAGTACTACCGCTTCCACTGGGACCACGGCCATGGTGGCCTGGCCCCCCACTTGTCGGCGGCCACGGTCAGCCGCAACCCCGACCAAACCGGTGACGACCGACGGTGATACAAAAAGGAAAGTGAAGACTGAAACAAGGCATCCCTGTTTTGGCGTTTCCCCAACGATTTGCTGGATCTAATCATGGTGAAACCATCCCAAAAGCGATGGAGAAGAAAAGGTGGAGATGGCGCCTTACATTGGTCCGGTGAGACACTCCGACGACCTTTCTCGGCGGAAGGATAGAAATATTACACAGGAAGAGAGGAGTTGAGTCAAACGATGTCTTACCAAATTTTTGGTGGATCTCAGAGGAGGATATCGAGGGCCTTAAATAGGCACAATTTAAAGTTCGATTCACCCTGACATTCCCAGATTTTCAGCGGATAAGGCACCAAAATAGGGAGGAAAGACCTCCCAGTCGGAGTTTTCTTCCCCAATTTCCCGACATGCGTGTTTCCCCACGTGCCGCGCACGTGAGGCGTCGTGGGATCGTGGGCCTGGCCACTCTGGGCCGGCCCACGAACGGGTTTGGTGAGTGAGGCAGCTCAAATCGGGCCTGGCCGCTCCGGGCCGGCCCACAAGCCCAATAAATTATAACAAAAAATCAATTTTTACACAAACAATAACCAAATATATATGCCAGTATTTGGTGTAGAAGATGCATGCATGTATTCTATCATCTACAACTGAATGCAAGAATATTTTGCCCAAAAAATGAAAAAGAATGCATGCGTATCAATTCACAATATGATGGTTAGTCATGAGCACGCACACAATGTTAAAAAGGCTTCAAATTCTATGTACGCTATAATAAAACAATAAAGTAACTTCAACACCAAATGGCAATCTGATCAAGAAAAAGTAAGGCACCTACTCTGATGGTGGCCGACAACAACCAGCCTCAATCGGGGTAAGTTCTGCCAACTTATACTCTTTCAGAGTCTGCATAGAATTGAGAAAAGTAAGAGTAAGGATCTGATGTAAATCAAATATTAGAAAACGAGGAAAATTGAAACAGACCTTGTATTTTTTTGGCAAATTATTGCAGTCCTCGGTTTTCACAAGGCAACTCTTTAAGCGTCTCCAGTTTTTAGTATTGTTAAGCTCAATTAAGGTAACAAGCCAAATTAGTATAGTTACGAGAATATCTACTCAAACTAACATAGCTGAGAGAGCTAAGTGTTCATAAAAACAAAGAAGCCTAACTGTTTTAAGAACCAAGAACTATAATCTTGAAGATGATACTCTTTGTACCTGAAAAGATGATTATGTAATTGACCGATTTAGCATCTCGACTAATATCATCTTCTATTAGAAATACGATCCTGGCTCCTCAGGTAATAATAAGCATCAACTTTGTTTGTATCTCTACTTCTAAAATCATTCTTGAAGATTGTGTTCTCAGAATAGAAAATATACCAAATGTTGATGAGGATAAAATCAAAAATCAAATGATGGAAGAAAGGAAAGCAACAAAGTCAAGGGAAGGCTCCTGGTTATGACTATTAGTTAATTAACTCACATAATTCTAGAAGACAGATGTGAACCTCTTGCAAGAAAAAATGGATCCATGTTTAACCTTTGCAGTCCATATATCAAATAGACAAATATGAGAAACTTGACAGTTTTTAGGTAGAGTTGGAAGAATGCACAAAAATATTGGGGGCTAGAGGCAGCTTACAGATCCTCAATATTAGAATGATAAGAGGTCATCTCAAGGTTGCTCATGTTTCTCACATCAGCAGACTTAAGAAATGAAAATTACTATAGTACTTCATGATTTGCAATCTTACCTCAGTCCAGCTTCAGCGATGACCAGATCCATTATTTGTTATGATAACCTATTAAAGCAAAAGCAAAAATGTTTGAATGAGATTCCAAAATCTGTGAAACAGAAAATGTTTAAGAAAAAGAAAGGCATGCCAAATTTAGATAAACAAAAATTGTTACAACTTGTTCATCCATAAAGCACTGATTTAGTACTTAAAAAAAAATAAGCGCTGATTAAACTTGTCCTATTGGTATGTCCCTGCATGATGAGTTCAGTTTTGAAGGTTTGATACCAATGGAGCCCTTCGACCATAAGTCAAAATGTTGCAATTTAGACAACAAATTTAATAGGAGAATAGTAACTAATGTTTCGAGAAAATAAAACAACGTAGGAAATGAAGCAAACAACAAATTTTCGTGACTTGTCAAGTGGCCCCTGCTTTTGTCAATTTTAGTTGCCTACTTTGTGTCCCTGGGACTCAAAAGTGCTAAAAAGCTTGCTGTTGATGTACACATTGTATGAATTACTGACTAAACTTAAGCCTGTCACAAGACTTTCAGGATTCTTTGGCACAAGATTTGCCCATTTGACTCTTTGTAGGATGTTACAATTGTGTTAAATGGTACTCACTAGGTAAAAAATTGTAAGCAAGGTTTTAGATAACCAGTCAAAAAATATTAAGATAAATCAGTAAATTCACATTTACATCTAAAGGCCAACAACCAATGGTCCCTAAGAGCAGTGTGATATATTGTCATTCATGATCAGAAGTTTTGTCCAACAATCAAGCATTAGCTAAAGAACCTGACAGTTCGATCCAGTCTGACCCAATTATAACCAATTCAACCCTACCCCATTCTGAGGGCACAAATTTTACTGGTTTGGTATGCCCCAAACCACTTGGTTCGATATGCCCCAAACCACTTGGTTCGGGATGGTTCAGCAGTCCTTGTTCCAAAGGACCAAAGCAACGTAACTTTTTTGTTGTTTCCTACTTGGGAGGTGAAACCCAAGTTATAAACAAATAATGCATGGTGGCTGGGGAGAATGAAAAATAGATTATGTTAAAGTCAAGTCAATAAGGATGCTTAGTGGTGATGACATCTCCATTATAAAGGTTTTCTTTCTTAAAACTACAATAGTTTGTACTATTATTTATTATGGTTCAGCACCTTAAAGGAATTAATCACTTACTAAACAGAAGTTCTGTTCCAAGCATTGTAAGCAATGCCTTTGAAAATTCGAGAAACCTTAAACCAAAACTAGAAAGGAGAGCTTCCAAAAGAGATTGTCCAAGGGATAACCTTGGACTAGAACTGCACTTCTACTAAAATGCCAACTCGAGAAAGATTGTGAATCATCCTCATGTTAGGAAGGGAAAACTAGAATTTTGTTTCTATCCAGGTGCCAAGACTCTCAAGCAAGGTTGGTTGTACCAATACCGAAACCCATACCAGTTGGCCGGCGGTACAGTACAAGTACGAACCAGTGTTGTCCGTATCCTTTTTGAGGTGTACCGACATAGGGAAACCTGGGAGGAACGGGGAGAGGGAGAAGGAGAGGAAAAGAGAGAGAGAGGGAGGGAGGGAGAGAGGAGGAGGGAGGGGGAAGAGAGAGACCGAGAGGGAGGGCTTTCAAGCCTCCATCTTATTGATGGCCGGGGTCCCCCCTGTTTTCAAAATAGGGGGCCCCAAATTGTTTTTGGGCTCCTGAACAAAAGTCGGCAATTGATTTGCCAACTTCATTGCCCCCTATTTCAAAATGAAACCAAAATAGGTCGACGAGATAAGGACTCGAAGGCCCTCTCCCTCCCTTCCTCCCTCTACCCCTCTCCCTTCCTCCCTCTCCCCCTCTCCCCTCTCCTCTCCCTCCCTCCCTCCCTCTTTCCCTCTCTCACCTTCTCCCTCTCATCCCTCGCCCGATTTTTTGAACCAAAGGGTGGAACCATGCCTAGTCCACCCTTAGAACGGTTCCATACACCCCGTAACAGACAATTCGAGATGGTACCATGAACCTTGCTCTCAAGACCCACCAAAATCAGTTCTTCTAAACAGCATCACCTCAACCTTATTGAGACCCACTAGTCTACCTTCCATGTTAGTGTCACCCCAATCACTCCCAAACATATGTCCTTCCTTAAATGCCGCATCATATCTCCATCCAACTTCAGAAAACCCTTAGAGCTTGCTGTTCAGTCTTATAAACTCTATGGAAGGAGCTCACCACGAGAGAAATGATTGCTGATGGAGGAGAAACAGGATTCTAAGAGCAAAAAACACCGATATCCTATGTCCTACATAAATGGAATTTCACCCCTGTTTCTACACTCCCTTCCGAAATGCCATATCTCACCATATCTAAAGTAGGTAGCAGTGGAGTTAATCGTGGAAGGAGCAATAGCTAACTTGCCCCCTTTAAAGTCCCCACTAACCCCCAATATCCTGAATTAGTCCTTGAGAAACAGGCCCATTTCATGTCTAAAGCAGCACTAAAAGAAGAGTTGAGATTCTTAGTTTCTCATCTATGTAGCCTCCACCGCATCCCCGTAGTAATAGTTCTGGAACTCCAAACTTGGTCTGGTAGATTAATACGAAATGATATGATCAGTCCTATTTAGATAAATAAATAAATAAATAAAAATTGAGTGAAGCTTGATCATTTCGAGATGACTAGGATATCTTAGCGACCACTTTTGGATGGCTAACCTCCTTCAATACTTACTTTGTTCTGTAATGTGGAAAAGCAAATTATAGACTCATTTATGTAAAACCTCTTAGTCCATCTATAAGGGAACTTGGAGCTAAGGCATCCCAAATAAGCCTACCCAATCATATCTAGAGGGTATGAGGATCTTATCTATCCATCTTCTAAGGTTATGAAATACCCTTCTGAGTCTAATAACAATAGGAACTTCAAAATATATACCAAAATGAAAATGAAGAAACCCAACAAAGAGCCATTGTTCATTATCATTTGAGCAAGTCTTGGTCTTTTTCAAGTGCAGACTCTCTCTTAAATTTTGGAAACTGGATCTTCAAAATGGAAAAGTTAACCATGCAAAAGAGTCATTGCATAATGAATAGAAGTATCAAAATCATCAATCCATCTGTTAAAGAAGAAAAAGAAAACTATTGTTTTTTGGACTTAGGTCTAGGTCCCAACCTGAACAGAATAGTGACTGTGATAATAGGACAAAAGTATGGCACATAGATTAGCTCATTAACCTCTATAGTGCTATGTGTGAGTTGAAAAATAGCATTCAGACTTCCAGTGGAAATTTTTTAAGACAAATGTAGGATGTTTTTTTAGTATAAATCAAGATGTATACTGACAATGGAAAGTAAGCATCAAATAAGCATAGTAAAAGTGGGGATGACGAAAGTTCATGAATTGAAAATGGTTCGGTTAAGGAATTTGGAGCAATACTAATCAAGAATAATACAATAAAACCTTATGACATTGTCCGAACAAGTGATGCATGGGTACATATGATATATTTATCCAGTAATTGATTAGGTTTGAGAAGTTATAAAGAGGCAGTTGTGACCAAGAATGACTTGAATAGAAAAATTAAAGGGAGTCAAAAAAATCATTTATGATGCCAGACTACTGCAGATTAGCTAAAAGCTTCCATCTCTTTTCAAATAATTTCTAAACACAATTATAAGCAAGCTAGCTAGTCTAAGTACTAAAGAGATCACTGAAGTAGTATAATCAAGCATGCTAGTGGCATAATCACTCTGTAGTTTTAACTTTTCTACATGCTAGTCCATGTCACGAGTCAAAATGGAAGAGTTTTGGCATGCTCACCATACCAAATCCTAGCAGGCACAACCATGGTATGTGCTACTTAAATTCTTGATATACCTTAATTTTAGCACAAGTTGGTTTTGAACAAGTTAACCATTAATGTTTACTAACATCTTATAAGTTTGTTGAATATTTCACTACCAATAATAAGTACATATTCAACTGTGAATAAATCAGTCTTCCTTCCTTGAAATTCCACCTGATCGACATTGAGTTAAAAGATGAAATTTAGATAAAGAGCATAAACAGAACCTTAACCAAAACAGAGGACAACAATTCACTGCATTAACATATGTTATTTTAATCCCTAGGAAAATTCAATCTACCAAATGTACAAACAATTAGTTATTAGAATAAGTCACATCTTTGTTGAGGTCTTAATTCCATGTGCAAACTTGATATAGGTCAAGTTTAATTTTCTATCTTGGGCAAGTGTTCTTTCCTCATAAGAAGAAAAAAAACTGATGGCAATTATTCCTGGAGAGTCCCTAGTGGATCTGATGCATGTCAAAGTTGATGATAGAAAAGAAGGTAGCCTTTCCTCTCCCTACTTCTTCACTTTGGCTTTGCTTGGTTTTTGGATTTTTCTTTATAGTTATGGAAATTGTTGAGAGCTATGGAATGGGGTTTATTTTTGGGAGTGGTTATACATTTAAGGTGGATTGTCAGAAAGAAGTAAAAGAGCTATATATTCTGTGAATTTCTATCAAATCAAGCATCGCATAAATGACACTCACAGTATTGGATTTCACAAAATCAATACTTACGCCAACACAGTGAACACCATAATTGCCACCAAAATCAAGCACAAAATCACAAGATACTGAATTTTTTATGTCAAGGTCACTTTATAATAGCATAGGAAAGAAAAATAGCTTAAAATTTATAAAATTGTGATATATCAACAAACTGAAAAAGGATACCACCCACAGCAGTATGGTGACGTTCTTCCAAGCTCCAAGGAACCCAATCAAGGATCTAAAAGTTTGAAGAATACCCAAATAAAATACCAAAAGAGAGAAGCAAATTGTCAAGATAGATTTCTGTAGCATATGCATAAAATGCTTACATTAGAAGGATTAAAGCGCCAATACCCACGACAGGGAGCGTTAAGGTCTTTCGGCATGCATCATGGTGGATACTCATCCATATCCCAAAACAAATAACCGCTATTGCTAATATCTGTATGATCCCATTAAGAGTAAACCAACAAATTTATAGACCAATAGAAGAACTTGTAACAATTAATAAAAAGCAATAACATTAAAGTCACATGTTTTCCTACTTCCACAAATATGAAATAACAGTAAACAAAAATCCAAGTTGTGGAAAATCAGCCTAAGACCTCAATCCATCTTTCCCATTTGTCATTTCTTTTTCTTATATACAACGAGGTTTTGAATTATGAGGACTTCAAGGGAAAAAAAATTTCAAGGATAACAGAATTTTTCCATTCTAAAATGTACAGTACATCAATGCAGAGGTATCTTGCGTTAAGGGTAAAAACATCAAAAATATGTGTTATTTTTTCCTCCAAAGAACCAAAAAAAAATCACATGTAGAAAGGTGTAAAAATAATATCACCTGGGCGGCACCTGAAACAAATCCATGTTTGCATTTGCATCAAGGGGAAAGAACAGATGATAATTTTCCTTTTAGTAAAGAAGCACTACCAGAATCTTTAAAGAAATGACTAAACCCCAGATGGAACTTTTTTTAAAAAAATAAAAGAAGTGAGTATGTTGGAAGAAGAGAGGACAAGAATCAAAAAGAGGGAATCGAAGTAGCAAAATTACCTCTGCGAAAAACAAAAACAAAAAAAGATTAAAATTCATACAAGTGAACCAAAATGAGAGGAAAAAGATCCTGATATGCTCACCATGGTGAAAAAGTTGATCCACCTGACAACAAAGGTGCTCGTGCCGGTGCTCATCTTTGCTCTCCCCTTCTCCCCTCCCAAAAGCTTCGACTAAGAGAGAGAGCGAGAGAGAGAGAGAGAATTGGTGAAGGAAGGTGTCTTGAGGGACAAGGATAGGAGTTCGGACAGTGGGATATGTTTTAAATCCTGGGCGAATAGATTTGGTGAAGGAAGGATGTCTTGAGAGGGAACAAATGTCGGAGTTCGGACGGTGGGAGATGTTTTAAATCCTGGGAGAATCCAGCGGAATCAGCCTCGCTGCACCAGAGCAAACCGGTAACAAAACGGGGGCCGTACCAGCTTGGGTTTCTTTACTTGTTTGTCTTTCCTAAATGGCCCAGGGTTCTTTTAGTCAGCAAGATCAAACCTTGTGTGTTTTTTTTTCCTTTTTCTTTTTCAGTTTCTTTTGCTAAAAGTAAAAAATAAATGATATATTCCAAAAATTAGAAAGAGATTTCGTTTTTGGAAGCGTTTCAAGAGTTGTAGAACGAAGCCAGTTGGGAAACCAGGAGAACAGGGCCCAGTCCCACCACAGACCTAGTTAATTTTAATTAATTTCCTTAAAGGAAGATTTCCGCATCCAATTTCTGCTGTGAGCATAATTTTTCTCATATGACAGTGCCACTAAGGCCTTGAATCCTCATCTCAAGGCTCTCATATTCCAAGATTAGAAGCAATGTTATCGAAAAAATCACAAAAAAAAAGCTATGAATTGAAGAAATAAATATGCACCCTAGAAGCTAAATAAGTTCTTTCATCTGAACCAAGTCCCCATTTCTTAGGCCCAGGACATGTCCTCCATTGTTTGAACTTGGAGTCTCCCTAATAAGCATAATTAGGCAAACTCATTTGTGATTCTAAGAAATATCTTAGTGAATTTGTTTGGTTGCAATGAGGACTGTTAGGACCCTAGGGGCTTCGCATCATGTGGTTGTTTAGTGATTGGGGATCTAATTTCATGGAGTGTTCATTTTTAGATGCAGGTGGCAATTGGTGATTGGATGCAAGGACCCAACATGGTGCAGTTGTGTCCAGCCAATGGCTGAGCATCAATACAAACAGTTGACCACAGTTGTATCTGGTCAAATTATAAGCTAATAAAGAAACGGCTCGGCTCAATTATAAGCGTTTTGGAACCTGACTATCACAATGATAGGCTTTCACTTTTTAAGTCGGGCGAAACTGTTCCCAGATAAAACAAGCCCACTTACAAGCCTTTTAAAACATTGATTAATAGTTAAAATGAAAAGCTTTTCGAGTTAAAGTAATACCTATTATCAACTTTAGCTCCAAGAGAACTAAGCTTGTACATATTGTGCACTAGTATGGAGACCTAGATTTAAAATTAAAGTCTTCCTTTTGAACCCGGGACATTTATATCCTACAAATAAAAGACCATTAGGATTTTATTTCTAAAATCTTCAATATGATCGAGTCAGTGTTTTAGTTTAGCATGCATTTTGAAACTACATGAAGGGCCTCCTAATGGAACTTAATTTTCATGACGTTGCAACTAAGTTTGTTTCTAGGTCCTTAACAAAGGAAACAGACTAATTAATTTTTCCCCAGCCAGTAAAGTAGCATATAGCTACTGCATATGCAGGGCTGGCTCAACTCTTAAGCGACTGAGGCGGTCGCCTAAGACCCCGGCTTGAAGACTCTTGGCTATAATAAATGTATTGAGGCCTCCAAAAGACTCTTAGCTATAAATGTATTGAGATCCTCAAACCTAAAGACTCTTAGCTATAAATGCAGCATTGAGGCTCCAAGCTTAGAGACTCTTAGCCATAAATGCAGCATTGAGGCCTCCTAAAGACTTTTAACTATAAATGCATTGAGGCCCCAAATAATTTCCAAATGCATTTATTATTATTATTAGTGAATTCGCCTTAGGCCCTCAAATTCATTGAACCGCTCATGTGGATATACCAAGCAAATTAGCCCGTTGCAGCAATGAAAAGCAAATTAATTGATGCAAGCCATTCCTAAGTGACATATAGTAAATCAAAAAATTAAAGATTGGTGACTTCAATGTTGATAAACAGAAATCTACTCTTGTGCCACCAACGAAATAAGAGGTCACGTCTTGCACTTTCACTGCACATACGATTTGCTTTGACAAATAAAATTATCAAATTCTTCAATTTTCAATTTTTAATTTTATTTTTTACAGAAACAATCTATTTTGAATTTTTGTTGGGTCATTATACCACTAGTTTAATAAATATATACATTCATATTGTTTATATCATATCCTAACATAAGATGGCGTCTAGAAGACGTGCACATTCAGCCATAAGACAAGGTTAGAAGCATCATGAATGTGAAGGGACATAGAGTGAACACCCTAATAATAAGCAAAGCTGAAGCAGCAAGGAACTAACCAAGTCGATGTCATACCCTAAACCCTTCATTTTGATCAACCATGTAATACAACCACATAAACCCTAAAGAAATGCCCTAGAGATCATGCAAGACTTAAGATGAACAATGTTCCATAATTTTATAAATTTAAATCAACAGTTAATAATCAAATAATCCAACTAAATAAATCCACGATAGTCAAATAACCAACTTATTCAATTACAAAAGTTTTAACTATTCATTGGTACCAAAAAATAAACTAACTACTAACTCTAGCACTCAAATGCCATGCCCAACCCATCTGGAACTACGCATCTTATGACTTTAAAAAAAAATGCAATAAGAGATATGAACTTTACAGTCCAGTAAAAATCCTCCACGCATGCATACAAGATGACTATAAAAATATCTTTTAGCAAATACAAAATTGATAAGAAATTAGTCAGATTCATACATCAACAATCTAATAATTGAGTGATGTTCTATAGATTTAATGTATATATTTGTAGAACACGCATATAACCAAGCAAGCATTCACATTAAGTTTAACCATATAGCAACTCAATTGCATACATATCACCATAAAAGAGAGTCTCGAGATAGATGTCATATGACAACATAGTTCTGTATAAATACAACAAATAGATTGCATGACGTCTCTGACATTTGATTTTTGGTGACCAGTCAGTTCAAGAGGACCGCAGATATTAAGGGAGAGACAAAAATTTATAGACTTCTGTAAAAAAAGAAATCAAAGAATTTACTGCAAGTGCACGAAAGATAAGTGAGCAGACTCTAGAAATGCTTAAAAAAGTTTGGAATTAATCAAGGCATCTAACAGAATCTCTTACTACATCTGCCTCTGTTCTTATTGAGATGATTGGTAGCTTCACACAGGAGTTGAGACCCAGTTAAATTTTTCTTTTAATGTATGGATGTTTTGGTGTTATGTTATGAAATTCTTAATTTACCTCTCTTGTGAAATTTTTCACCTTTTAGCTTACCTTTTTGATCATGACAAAAAAAGAGGAGAAGTACAAAGTTAAATACCAAAATAAGAAGAAATAAGAAATAAGAATAAAATTAGGTAAAAAGAAATAATAATAAGAAAGATTCAACATGTACATCAAAAAGGGAGAGAACTGCTTATGTTAGCATATAAAGCTAACTTTGTGATAGTTTTCAAAGAAATTTTACATCACTTAAGTTCTATTGAATCAAGCACTACAGGAATAGTAACTTTTACCGACGTTTTTCATAACCTTTAAGCACTACAGGAATAGTAACTTTTACCGGCGTTTTTCATAACCTTTACCGATGCTTATTAGCATCGGCAAAAACCCCGCTGATGCAACAACAAGCGTCGTAGACGCGTCGGTGATACCTGAGCAGGAAAGGTTTTTACCGACGCAAAAGAAAAGCATCAGCAAAATCGAGGATTTACCGACGCTTATTAAAGCATCGGTGTATCTTCTTTTTCCGACGTAATTTAGCGTCGGCATAGACTATAACTTGGGCGTGTCGGTGTAGTTGGAGGGGTTTTTGCCGACACTTATAAGCATCGGCGAAAGAGTTTCAGCCCATGCCAAACCTTAACGACGCTTTAAAGCGTCAGACGTGGGATTTTTTTTAAAAAAAAAAATATTAGAAAAACATATGCATATCATAAATCAACATTTATATCAATATAAACCTGCATTACATTTACATCAACACAAATATTCAGATCATTCAAAACATTCATATTGTCATATATGATTAATAAGTTTAGAATTACAATGTACTTTGAAAAATATAAGAAAGATAATAGAAAACTTCTTAAATAATAGTCTAAAAAGTATCACGGACCGGATTTAGCGCCATCATCATCTCTACGAACTGTTGAAGTATCAGGAATCTACAAAAAAAAAAGAAACTTTAGAAGTTAGGAATATGAAAATCATTAACTCATGCAAAATAAGTGATAATTATGTAAAGTCATCAAATACATATAGTTATTTATCTGAGGAGGGAGAAATTGCTGTAACATAGATGCTCAAGCTGAGACTGCAAAGTTTGTTGGTTCTGCTTCAACTCCGCCAACTCTGCATGATGGCGATCTTTTTTTTCTTCAATTATTGTCCGAAGTCTACTAACTTCTGCATTGCTACAAGCCTTCTCCAGCATTTCTTGTATACATGCCCATTGCAGACAACTAAGTGGGGGTAACTCCAATGCCATAACCCTTCACTCTACCATAACGCTCTAGGCCCAATAATTCAGCCAGCACCTAAGCTTCGATATGACTGGTCGCGTCGGATGATGATGACTTTCCGACGCGCTCTGAAATAAGAGTTGTTGCTCTGTCCTATATCTCTCAAAAGAAAAAGTCATATTAATGTATGCCAATAATAGAACTAATAAAAATATCGTTGAAAGATTCAAAGATGAATACATACAACTATATCTCTTGACTCCTTCCGAACAAAACTGCCATCTCGATGGGTGTGAGTCATCTTATAAAACTCCACCTTGCCAGGCTTCCTCCTATTATCATCCATCTACAACAAAAGGTATATTGGCAAGCTAGTTATCATGATACATGCTATATGATAGAACAGTTTAAAATAGTTTCAAAGAGTTTCAAAAAAACTTACGAATTCAGCTCTACGTCGAGCATAACTCATCGAGCCTGAAGTATGAGGAACAGTCTGAGAGGCTCATGCAGCTCTACCAATGTTAGAATATGTCTTCCCAAAAAAAGAATAAACAATATAAATTTGTAATCTAAATTATTAGTAAATACAATCTAAGGTATTGAAAAAATATACACAACTTGAGCTTTCTCAAAAAACCAATAGTGGACAAGCTCCCTCCACTGATGAGGGATTACATTAGGAGAACAAACATGGGCAACCTCCTCTTCTGTCATACCATCATGCTTCCAGTCCACCGTTAACTTGGCCCTATATTCTTTCCACTTGCAGTTGACGGACTTCAGCACCCAATCATGGCTATCTTTAGGGAGCAAAAACTTTTTCTACATCAAAGTAATTAAAGAATGTTATAACAATGTTAAATCAAAAAATAAAATTATGATAGTAAGCAAATTCAATTCTTTACCTCAATAACTTTAAGAAGCTCAACCTTATAGAAGGAAGCATTTTATTCCATTTCGTATAGTTGAGCAGACACAACTGACCCTTCCGCGCAACCGATCCTAGAAAAGTCGATAAAATGCTTACAGCCCTCTTGATAGGCTGCCCCAGTTCATTGCAATGTACCACGATCTTCTCATCCTCGCGTAGGCTCCATACGTCCCGTGCTCGAGTGGGTCCTCGTGTCCTCCTCACTCTCCCCAGTCCATCTATAAAAATAATATAAAATATCCATTAATTAAAACATTAAAGGCAAATGATTTAATATAATTAGATTGTAAGAAAAATTAATATATAAAATGTAAATCAAATTACCCTGGATGTGCACGTCATCCATGTCTGGACAATCAGCAGGTGGCACGTGCTCAGACTGAGACTCGTGCTGAGTATGGGACTCATGCTGAGAATGGGACTCGTGCTGCTGGGGCTTGTCGGGCTGCTGGGACTGTAGGGACTGATTGAAAGAACATCCCACGGATGTGTGCTGAAACTCAATATCTCTGAATCGTTTTTCTCGCGGCATGTTGTTACCTAGTATGCACAAAAAGAAGCAATATTAGTTAAATAATAAATAAAATCTAAATAAATTGCTAATTAATTCAATGCTAAGGCTGAATGGTAAAAGAGTTTAAAAATTGTTTGCACTGACTATCACCCTCCCTCATAGGCAACCCCCATCACCAACAATATAAATAGATAGTTTGCGCTCCCCAACTTCACCAAAACTTCCTGCTGTCTGCTCACTAGCAACTGCTTTTATTTTAGATCCTCTACTGGTTAGTCAATCACCAACAAAGATTGATCCAAGTTCCTTCTGAAATGCCGTTGAACCCAAATCTAGCTCAGTGGAGCTAGCACATGATCAAGCTGAAACAATTTAAGCTTCAGCTTCTAGGAATCCAAATAAGTAGTTCTTGAATAGGATCCTTCCATCCCATCATGAAGACAAGCCCTCAGTTAAACTTAGCTTAATTGCACTCCTATATAGTATATATTGGTGCCTCTGCCATCTGCCATTTATCTGGCATTTTCCTTGTCTATAAGAAATAAAATATCTAGTCGAGCTTCTCAGAAATAAAAGCTCAGCTCAAACAAGCTCGACTGAATATCAAGCTTAGCTCAAACTGGTCCTATCTTGCTCAAGCTCAGCTTAGTTGCCCTCCTTGAATGTTTATTGGTACCTTTGCTTTCTTCTATTTATCTAGCATTTTCCTTGTCTATAAGAATTGTTTGAGATAAGGGCCAGCGCTGGAGAGGAGGGAGGAGGAGAGAAGCTTGTCGTCGGACGTCGCTCGGTGCCGGAGAGGACAAGGGCCAGTCGCTCGTCGTCGGAGAGAAGGGAGGAGGAGAGGGCCTAGGGCTTGATCGATTGGGATGCAAAATGAGGAGGAGGGGGTCGGCCGCTTGGTTTTGTTATTAATTTGACTTTTGACGATGCTTATACGCATCGTCTTAGGATGCGACTACGACGACGCTAATAAGCGTCATCTATTCCTATGCTCTTTGAAAAAGCATCGGCCTTTTCAAAAACATTAATTACGACAACACCCTTGCACGTCGTCTATTCTCGAGAATTACCGATGCTTAGTTAAAGCATCGGCAAATCTTGGCGGTATTCGCTTTTTTCCCGACGTTTCTTCCTAGCGTCGGAAAAAAAAGCATCGAAAAAGGCCGATTTACCTGTAGTGAAGGGTAGATGTAAATTCAATCAAAAATAAATGTGAATTTTATATATATTCAATTTCAAAATCATCCTTATTTATACTATTCTCTTTTAAAACTCCGAGATTTTGTCATCATCAAAAAGAGAAAGATCGTTGACCCAAAAAGTTTGGTTTTGATGATGCAAAATATTTGGATAAAAAGTTCACTAATCGGTTGTCTGGAGTATACTAGAATGTTTGCAGGAAGGCAAGAACAGATCTTTCAGTAACTCTTAATATGGAGAAATAAAATCTAATTACCTAAAACTCTGCATAAAGAGATTTGACTCCAAAAATACCTTGAAATTATCCTTGAATGCTCACATAAAATAACAGCAAATTTTAACTTGGACTATCTCAAGAGTTAACCTTAGATTGTAATGAGTCAACCTCAGAACACTGATATAAACTAGTATGCCTTCACAAGTCGACTCCTGCAGATCATAAGTCGACTTTAGAACAGTCTTAGAAGAGATACAGAGTACAGTAAAATTCAGCTCACTGGCGAGTCGACCCATGAAGATGAAGAGCCAACTCCAGTCATATGAGTCGACCCTAGAAACAAACAAGTCGACCCCTAAATGGCCACAGACAAAAAAAAAAGCATCAAAAGTCAGCATGTTGGTGAGTCGACCCATGAAAATAACGACTCAATCCCTATCAATGGATGAGTTGACCCCTAAATTAGAAAAGGTCGACCCCAAATGGCCTTTGGTGAAAAATAAAGCGCAACAACAAACAACAGCTATTTCGAGTCGACCGTTAAAGAAGACGAGTCGACCTATCAACGCCTAACAATAATAACTGCAAGTTTTTTTTATAAATTACAATGGTCATTTTGGTTTCATAACGACTTTTTCAGTCTATCTAACGACTAAAAATAACTTTCAACCATTTCTTGATGAAATAAATGTATGGCAGCACCAAAAAGAAAGTAGAGATGAATGAATGAGAAGTCATGGAAGAGCTAAGAGAAAAAAAAGGGGTTCAAAAGAAGAACATTTGAATGCATTTATTAAGAGCTGAAAGATCACATCTTCTACCAATAAGAGAATTGGTGAAGAGAATTCAAGTTCAATCAAGGCCAACCAACTGATTCAAGGCTCCATTTATTTTTATGTACTTAAATTTGAGGAGCTATAAGTCTTTTACTCTGTATTTCTCTTATACTCTGCTGTGGCAAGTTTCAGAGTTTGAAACTTAGAGAAAAGGTCCATCTAAACCTTAAATTGGATTGTATTAGGCCTAAAAAAGGCTCGGGAATGATTTTGGTTGATTTTCCATGCAAATCAGTTGGGTTGATTGTGAGCCTGGCTAAAACAATCGGACTGTAATCATAAAAAGATTATAGTAAAAATTTTCAAGAAGGGTGTCTTGGAGAGTGGACGTAGATACTAGCAGGATGTTTGTGGTGTTTTGTGTGTTTTAAACTCCTGCATCTTTACTTGTGTTCATCATTGACTGCAAATCACACGCACACTCATTAAGTTCCATTCTACCGCTTCCTATTTAAAGTTTTTGAAAAGCCGAATTCACCCCTCTTCTTGGGCTACATAGCTGGAAAATAATATAAAGCTTTGATATTCTTTAGTCTGAACGCCATCATTCTGTAGTAGTATAATCCTTTATCGGTGATGAATATTATTTTTTCCTCATACTTGGAGTACATCCTGACTAATTGTATCCCGAGAATGCATCCATGAAATTAAGAAGCTGATGATCCAAGGTGGCATCAATAAATTAGTCGATTCTGAAAAGTGAAAAACTATCTTTTGGCCAGGCCTTATTGAGATCGATGAATTGGATGCAGACTCTCCAACATTTGTTGGCTTTTTTGATAAGCACCACGTTGGCTCTATTCCGAATAGTTGGAGGATGATCCCGATCTCCAAGAGCTTGCTGACCTCTTCATCGATGGCTTATTGTCGCTTGAGGGTGAAGGTCCTCTTTTTCAAATGTACTGGCCAATGCTTGGGATCTACATTTAACCTGTGCTCACAATCAAAAGATCTATACCTAGCATATCAACAACCGATCAGGCTAATATGTCAGTGCTGGAGCGATGGAACTGGATGAGGCAGACCTGTGTTCTCTCGCTGAGCAACAAGCCAATCTAAATTTCTCGATTGTCTTCCTCATCCAAAAGTGGAACAGAGATAAGTTCATTGGCTGGTTCTTCATGTTGTTCCTTTTGCTCGTGCCAGACATCCAAACCTTTGATGGGCGGATCTGTAGCACTGTCGAGCCACCACTTGGTCACCTCTTACTTCACCAACTCCATTGCCGGTGGGGAATCTCATCATCAAATAGTAGTAGATACCATGGCTTGCATCGTATTTAATCTGGCCCGACTAAGAATTGCATTGTATGCTGAAAGAACCTTGACAATAAGGAAGTCTAGCATGACTATTGTCTGTCGAGGTTTTTGGCCAACTGCGATCGGAAGGGTGATTATTCCCTCCATCAATACAGGATTTTTGGAGAAATTGATCAAACTTAGCTGATCTGCAGGCAATTTTATTTTCTGAAATGCCTCATAGAATAAGATATATGTAAAATTTCTATTATGTACTAAAATCCTTCGTACATCATAATTAACTACTATAAGAGAGATTACATCTACATCATCATGGGAGGTCTATACCCCCTCCAAGTCAACTTGCCTTTTTTTTAAGGCTTCAATCTTGATTTTTATCTTCTCGATTCTTCGATTAAGGTTAGCTTCTCTCTTGGAGAGCCTTTCTAGAGGAATTTTGAATCTCTCGAGCAAGAGTCTACTCTAGAATGAGTGCTAAGGAGATCATCTTCGTGGTGACGACCAGAGTTTTTGGGGAAGTGACCAGCTCACTATGCCAGATCATCCTATTGATCTAGTTTTGCGGTGATCATTTATTTGTTTGGGTGTAATACTTGGGCCCAAAAAAATCAACTGGGCCCAATTACTTCTTTTTGGGCCCATATTTGAACATTGGGCCATGACATCTAATAGGCTAATCGGGCTCATGGTTGGCAGTCCGTTTGATGGCTGCCACCTCCTGCTTTATGCATGGATTTGACTAGGGCCAGGTGGGGATCAGAGGAAGGCCCAGGTGTTAGGTCCTTCACAGGGCAAAGCTGGGGGTGACACCTCACCCTAGCTAAAAGAGCCTTACTGCTCTCCTTCCTCCCCAAGAACTTTCTAGGACGATGGCTGAAACACCGGAGCAGGAGGCACCGCAGTTCATCCCCGGAAGCTAGGTAAGCCCCCCTACCTTCTCTCCCCCGGATTCTTTCGGGACAACAAAGAAACAAAGAAAGAAGGGAGGAAGGGACTGCTGGCAGGCCGAGGGCCACCAGCGACGGCCACCGGCTTCGGCCGCGATCCCCGTCGGCGCGGGCGTCGGCTGCTGGTAGGCCAAGGGCGCGGCCGTGGGCTCAGTTGCAAGCACGGCTGAGGACGCCGCGAGCCCGGCCGTGGCTCAGACCTCCCAAACTCCCCTTCTTCCTTCACAAGAGAAGAATAGAGAGAGGAAGAGAGAGGGTTTGGGAGCGAGAGAGAGAATATGGGAGGTTGGTGAAGGGAGGTTGAAGAAAAGAAGAAGAATGAAAGAAAGAAAGGAAGAAGAAAAAGAAGAGAGGAAGAGGGGACTCATCCTCGTCGTCGTGTGCGGCGGCCGCCGGCTTCGGCCGCGAGCACCGTCGTCACAGGCTCGGCCGGGGACGCCGTGGGGCCTGGCCGCGGACGCCGCCGGTCGTGGCCTGGCCCCCTTCCGCTCGCCGTCCCCCTTTCCGCTCGCCGTCCTCCCTTCGTCGGAGAAGAGAGGAAGGGGAGATCGGGATGAAAGAGAAGAAGGGAGGAGAAGAAGAAGCTTCGGAAAGGAGAAGAAAGGAAAAAAAAGAGAAGAGAAGAAAAGGAAAAAAAAAGGGAAAGGAAAAGAAAAAAAAGAAAAAGAAGGAAAAGAGAAGAAAAAAAATGAAATGGGTTTAGCCAAATTTGACTAACCCAAGCCCAATTAGACTGGGCTAAGTCTAAATTCGAGCTCAATTAGATTGGGCTAAGTCTGTACGAGCCTAAACTATAAATTGGGTTAAATCCGAGCTAATTTAAGTTAAATTAAAATGGGTCCGAGCCCAATTAACTAGAGTTGGTCTCAACAGACCTAATTGATTGTGAATCAGGCTCAATTCAAGCCCAATTCAACTGACAGAAGGTCGAATTGACCTTGGACTAATCCTGACTCAGGCCCAAATGAGCCACATTGACCAAATCAGAGAGCCCAATTGGCTAGACCCAATTATAAACGAGGCCCAATCCTTTAATTAAAAACCCAATCAACCCATGTGGACCTAATCTGATTTTAAATCGAGCCCCAAAGGCTCTAAATTGGGTAAATTGGACTTGGGCTCGATCCTTGGATGGGATCCAAGCAAGTAAGTTCATAGTATGATGAACTAAGAAATTTTATAATAAATAAATGGGGAATAATGTGATCCCTATGGTGTTGTTTTAGGTGATTAAGGATTTGTCACCTGGACTTGAGAAATTTGGAAAGCAAATTGAGGTAAGTAATCTATCTTAATCTTATCGTAGATTTTGTATTACGTTTTATAAGATGAACCAGTGTTTTTCATACAATTTGAATTGTATACATGATTTGTGAAGAAAGTAAGTAATCTATTTTAATCTTATTATGGATCATGTGAGTACTATGTTTATTAAGATTTTAAAGTGTTATTCGTGTAT
Organism: Phoenix dactylifera; assembly: GCF_009389715.1. Taxonomy (NCBI): domain Eukaryota; kingdom Viridiplantae; phylum Streptophyta; class Magnoliopsida; order Arecales; family Arecaceae; genus Phoenix; species Phoenix dactylifera. The sequence continues at coordinate 15,105,372 of NC_052396.1, read as the reverse complement.
ATATTTCATGAATGGGTGTATCTTGTTGTGGACCATGTATGCAAGTAACCTGTTCTAATCCTGTTATGGATCATGTCATGTTATTAATGTTTCCTCAGCATATTTTTTAAGTATATATGTTTCATGCATGATATGTTACAATGCATAAGTAACTTGCCTGATCCCAGAAGCTATGGCCATGTATGCAACATGATTATGCTGGTATTTTAATCATGCATGTAAGTTTATACAGTCTTAGCTAACCAAGAGGCACTATAATGGGCTCAAAGATGCTACTGATCGAATGCAACTGAGCTGGCCTTGCTAGTGGCCGAGAATAACTTTGCTGGCCTTGCTAGTGGCCGAGAATGACTAGCTGGCCCCGCCAGTGGCCGAATGGACTTCGCAGTAGCATCCGAGAGAATGGACCACGGCATGCCGGGGGCACGGTTAGATATGCATATTTTGTGACTTGCAATACTGCTTTGTTTAACTTGCATACATATTATGCCATGATAATTGTTAGATAACCATGCATGTCAGCTTCTCAAATCCTGATAAACATGTTTAGCCTACTAGTCGATCCGGTAAGATTATGCAGGATTACTTACTGAGCCGTGTAGCTCACGTCTGTTTATTTTTCATTTTCTTTCAGATCCTCACCAGCGATTGCCATCAGATGTATTTTTATTTTGTTACAGAGCTTCGTTATTTTTGGAGAAGCTTATATACTTTTGTGCATCTGAACAGCATAGAAGTTCTGTATTTTTGGTATCAATCTTCAAGGTTGTAATGCAAATATTTTAATATATGAAAGTTTGAAATCTATTGGCTACCTGTTACCCCTGTATGAGGCTGCGTGCTACTGTGAGCGATAGTCGGCAATAGCACGGCCGTGTCACGGATCCGGATCTGGGGCGTGACATCTTGTGGTATCAGAGCAATAGGTTAATCATGAGTAAAAATTTCAAATTTTAATAAGGGCAGGGGTAGTTTAATCTCATTTAGTGAAATTCCGTATAATTGGAAAGAAAGAAAAGATTTTATTGGTTGCATCATCGGTCAGTCACGAAAATTGCTTGACATAAATATTTTGATAGACGACAATGAGCAACAAAAAGAAAGAAGTTAAGGCTAATACAAAATCATTCTCGGGGCATGATTATGACAGGTATGGTATTAGAATTCAAAATTTAAGACTACTAAGGATTTTGGTGTTTTGAATCAGAATGCTAGCAAGCCATGCCAAAATAAGAATAAATTATTTTGGAGATTTCTCGATGGAGTAATTTGTATTTTGGATTATGATTAAATTAGATTTTGACTGATATTAAGTGGAGTACTAGCCATGGAATGTTAAAGTACATTGTGATTATTTGTGTATCAGTATATAGGTGATTTTGAAAGTTTAACTTGATACTGAGTACGGTGCATAATACTTCTAGTTTGAAGTTAATTATTTTGATAGCAAGATAGTGTTCATTCATAAGTTGTTTAAGGCTTGGACAAGGAAAGATTTTATATTCTTCGAGGATGAAATTTGTATGACAATTATGCATGAAACTATTATATAAAAAGAAAATATATCTGAGAATGAGAATTAAGAGTTTCTCCTTTGTTTACTTGGAAAGTGAAATATTAGATTTTTGCAAATTATAATACAAGATTAATATTTTGATTGGAAGTCATTTAGTAAATTCTGAGAATAATTTTCAATGTTGAAGAATATTTTAGGCTCAAATATTCCACAATGGATAAAGTGCAGTAGTTTATGATCTTGCGATAATCAATTAAATGAATATTAATGATGTTCTAGCACCAAAATAAATTAAAAAAAAAAAAGAAGTTTGAATTAGATCACCTATTAAGAGAACTAAATGTCGAAGTAATGGGCCTTACTCTTTTGATAAGATCTACTGATAAAGTTGTTTTGATAAGGAGAATTATTAGAAGGTTTGACTTAGATTTCTAATGGAGAAAAGTGTTGTTGATTCTCTGAATAATCTGGAGATAGCTACATAATTTCACTAGTGAGTTTTTTCTATTGTTGGCAATTCCTGGGAGATTTTGACATCTTAAATTTAGTATTAACGGATTGATGGTTCCTTGGTTGGACTTAGACTTGGAATACTCCCTACTCCTATCTATGATATTTTCGATCTATCTATTTGAAAAGGGTTTGAGGTTTTGCTAGGATAAAGGTTGATCATTAAATTGTAGGCAAGGTAGAGAAGAAAAAGGATTATAGATTATGAAAAGTATTTGATGCTAATGGTCTCACCTATTTCGGTTAAGCCAATTACGATCTTTGTGTGGATTTAATTGAGAGCAATTAATTTCTTGGGCCAAGGATTATAGCATTTAAAATCTAAGGTGGGAAGATTAGACTTCTTTTGGAAGAGATCAAAAGAACTCCTATATCATATATGGAAGGAATCAAGTTTTGAAATGCCATGATTTTGCCAAAATCATATGAGCAAGCATTTTAAGAGGGAGACTAACTGAGATCTCGAGGATGACTCGATGTTGAATACTTTTAAAGCCTGAACCTTAATGTATGACTAATTTCGAGGACGAAATTTATTTAAGGGGGGAAGAATGTAATACCTGGGCCCAAAAAAATCAACTGGGCCCAATTACTTCTTTTTGGGCCCATATTTGAACATTGGGCCATGACATCTAATAGGCTAATCGGGCCCATGGTTGGCAGCCCGTTTGATGGCTGCCACCTCCTGCTTTATGCATGGATTTGACTAGGGCCAGGTGGGGATCAGAGGAAGGCCCAGGTGTTAGGTCCTTCACAGGGCAAAGCTGGGGGTGACACCTCACCCTAGCTAAAAGAGCCTTACCACTCTCCTTCCTCCCCAAGGACTTTCTAGGACGATGGCTGAAATACCGGAGCAGGAGGCACCGCAGTTCATCCCCGAAAGCTAGGTAAGCCCCCTGCCTTCTCTCCCCCGGATTCTTTCGGGACAACAAAGAAACAAAGAAAGAAGGGAGGAAGGGACTGCTGGCAGGCCGAGGGCCACCAGCGACGGCCACCGGCTTCGGCCGCGATCCCCGTCGGCGCAGGCGTCGGCTGCTGGTAGGCCAAGGGCGCGGCCGTGGGCTCAGTTGCAGGCACGGCTGAGGACACTGCGACCCCGGCCGTGGCTCAGACCTCCCAAACTCCCCTTCTTCCTTCATAAGAGAAGAATAGAGAGAGGAAGAGAGAGGGTTTGGGAGCGAGAGAGAGAATATGGGAGGTTGGTGAAGGGAGGTTGAAGAAAAGAAGAAGAATGAAAGAAAGAAAGGAAGAAGAAAAAGAAGAGAAGAAGAGGGGACTCATCCTCATCGTCGTGTGCGGCGGCCGCCGGCTTCGGCCGCAAGCACCGTCGTCACAGGCTCGGCCGGGGACGCCGCGGGGCCTGGCCGCGGACGCCGCCGGTCGTGGCCTGGCCCCCTTCCGCTCGCCGTCCCCCTTTCCGCTCGCCGTCCTCCCTTCGTCGGAGAAGAGAGGAAGGGGAGATCGGGATGAAAGAGAAGAAGGGAGGAGAAGAAGAAGCTTCGAGAAGGAGAAGAAAGGAAAAAAAAAGAGAAGAGAAGAAAAGGAAAAAAAAAGGGAAAGGAAAAGAAAAAAAAGAAAAAGAAGGAAAAGAGAAGAAAAAAAAATGAAATGGGTTTAGCCAAATTTGATTAACCCAAGCCCAATTAGACTGGGCTAAGTCTAAATCCGAGCTCAATTAGATTGGGCTAAGTCTGTACGAGCCTAAACTATAAATTAGGTTAAATCCGAGCTAATTTAAGTTAAATTGAAATGGGTCCGAACCCAATTAACCAGAGTTGGTCTCAACAGACCTAATTGATTATGAATCAGGCTCAATTCAAGCCCAATTCAACTGACAGAAGGTCGAATTGACCTTGGACTAATCCTGACTCAGGCCCAAATGAGCCACATTGACCAAATCAGAGGGCCCAATTGGCTGGACCCAATTATAAACGAGGCCCAATCCTTTAATTAAAAACCCAATCAACCCATGTGGACCTAATCTGATTTTAAATCGAGCCCCAAAGGCTCTAAATTGGGTTAATTGGACTTGGGCTCGATCCTTGGATGGGATCCAAGCAAGTAAGTTCATAGTATGATGAACTAAGAAATTTTATAATAAATAAATGGGGAATAATGTGATCCCTATGGTGTTGTTTTAGGTGATTAAGGATTTGTCACCTGTACTTGAGAAATTTGGAAAGCAAATTGAGGTAAGTAATCTATCTTAATCTTATCGTAGATCTTGTATTACGTTTTATAAGATGAACCAGTGTTTTTCATATAATTTGAATTGTATACATGATTTGTGAAGAAAGTAAGTAATCTATTTTAATCTTATTATGGATCATGTGAGTACTATGTTTATTAAGATTTTAAAGTGTTATTCGTGTATATATTTCATGAATGGGTGTATCTTGTTGACCATGTATGCAAGTAACCTGTTCTAATCCTGTTATGGATCATGTCATGTTATTAATGTTTCCTCAGCATTTTTTTTAAGTATATATGTTTCATGCATGATATGTTACAATGCATAAGTAACTTGCCTGATCCCAGAAGCTATGGCCATGTATGCAACATGATTATGCTGGTATTTTAATCATGCATGTAAGTTTATACAGTCTTAGCTAACCAAGAGGCACTATAATGGGCTCAAAGATGCTACTGATCGAATGCAACTGAGCTTGCCTTGCTAGTGGCCGAGAATAACTTCGCTGGCCTTGCTAGTGGCCGAGAATGACTAGCTGGCCCCGCCAGTGGCCGAATGGACTTCACAGTAGCATCCGAGAGAATGGACCACGGCATGCCGGGGGCACGGTTAGATATGCATATTTTGTGACTTGCAATACTACTTTGTTTAACTTGCATACATATTATGCCATGATAATTGTTAGACAACCATGCATGTCAGCTTCTCAAACCCTGATAAACATGTTTAGCCTACTAGTCGATCCAGTAAGATTATGCAGGATTACATACTGAGCCGTGTAGGTCATTTTTGTTTATTTTTCATTTTCTTTCAGATCCTCACCAGTGATTGCCATCAGATGTATTTTTATTTTGTTACAGAGCTTCGTTATTTTTGGAGAAGCTTATATACTTTTGTGCATCTGAACAGCATAGAAGTTCTGTATTTTTGGTATCAATCTTCAAGGTTGTAATGCAAATATTTTAATATATGAAAGTTTGAAATCTATTGGCTACCTGTTACCCCTGTATGAGGCTGCGTGCTACTGTGGGCGATAGTCGGCAATAGCACGGTCGTGTCACGGATCCGGGTCCGGGGTGTGACATCTTGTGGTATCAGAGCAATAGGTTAATCATGAGTAAAAATTTCAAATTTTAATAAGGGCAGGGATAGTTTAATCTCATTTAGTGAAATTCCGTATAATTGGAAAGAAAGAAAAGATTTTATTGGTTGCATCATCGGTCAGTCACGGAAATTGCTTGACATAAATATTTTGATAGACGACAATGAGCAACAAAAAGAAAGAAGTTAAGGCTAATACAAAATCATTCTCAGGGCATGATTATGACAGGTATGGTATTAGAATTCAAAATTTAAGACTACTAAGGATTTTGGTGTTTTGAATCAGAATGCTAGCAAGCCATGCCAAAATAAGAATAAATTATTTTGGAGATTTCTCGATGGAGTAATTTGTATTTTGGATTATGATTAAATTAGATTTTGACTGATATTAAGTGGAGTACTAGCCATGGAATGTTAAAGTACATTGTGATTATTTGTGTATCAGTATATAGGTGATTTTGAAAGTTTAACTTGATACTGAGTACGGTGCATAATACTTCTAGTTTGAAGTTAATTATTTTGATAGCAAGATAGTGTTCATTCATAAGTTGTTTAAGGCTTGGACAAGGAAAGATTTTATATTCTTCGAGGATGAAATTTGTATGACAATTATGCATGAAACTATTATATAAAAAGAAAATATATCTGAGAATGAGAATTAAGAGTTTCTCCTTTGTTTACTTGGAAAGTGAAATATTAGATTTTTGCAAATTATAATACAAGATTAATATTTTGATTGGAAGTCATTTAGTAAATTCTGAGAATAATTTTCAATGTTGAAGAATATTTTAGGCTCAAATATTCCACAATGGATAAAGTGCAGTAGTTTATGATCTTGCGATAATCAATTAAATGAATATTAATGATGTTCTAGCACCAAAATAAATTAAAAAAAAAAAAGAAGTTTGAATTAGATCACCTATTAAGAGAACTAAATGTCGAAGTAATGGGCCTTACTCTTTTGATAAGATCTACTGATAAAGTTGTTTTGATAAGGAGAATTATTAGAAGGTTTGACTTAGATTTCTAATGGAGAAAAGTGTTGTTGATTCTCTGAATAATCTGGAGATAGCTACATAATTTCACTAGTGAGTTTTTTCTATTGTTGGCAATTCCTGGGAGATTTTGACATCTTAAATTTAGTATTAACGGATTGATGGTTCCTTGGTTGGACTTAGACTTGGAATACTCCCTACTCCTATCTATGATATTTTCGATCTATCTATTTGAAAAGGGTTTGAGGTTTTGCTAGGATAAAGGTTGATCATTAAATTGTAGGCAAGGTAGAGAAGAAAAAGGATTATAGATTATGAAAAGTATTTGATGCTAATGGTCTCACCTATTTCGGTTAAGCCAATTACGATCTTTGTGTGGATTTAATTGAGAGCAATTAATTTCTTGGGCCAAGGATTATAGCATTTAAAATCTAAGGTGGGAAGATTAGACTTCTTTTGGAAGAGATCAAAAGAACTCCTATATCATATATGGAAGGAATCAAGTTTTGAAATGCCATGATTTTGCCAAAATCATATGAGCAAGCATTTTAAGAGGGAGACTAACTGAGATCTCGAGGATGACTCGATGTTGAATACTTTTAAAGCCTGAACCTTAATGTATGACTAATTTCGAGGACGAAATTTATTTAAGGGGGGAAGAATGTAATACCTGGGCCCAAAAAAATCAACTGGGCCCAATTACTTCTTTTTGGGCCCATATTTGAACATTGGGCCATGACATCTAATAGGCTAATCGGGCCCATGGTTGGCAGCCCGTTTGATGGCTGCCACCTCCTGCTTTATGCATGGATTTGACTAGGGCCAGGTGGGGATCAGAGGAAGGCCCAGGTGTTAGGTCCTTCACAGGGCAAAGCTGGGGGTGACACCTCACCCTAGCTAAAAGAGCCTTACCACTCTCCTTCCTCCCCAAGGACTTTCTAGGACGATGGCTGAAATACCGGAGCAGGAGGCACCGCAGTTCATCCCCGAAAGCTAGGTAAGCCCCCTGCCTTCTCTCCCCCGGATTCTTTCGGGACAACAAAGAAACAAAGAAAGAAGGGAGGAAGGGACTGCTGGCAGGCCGAGGGCCACCAGCGACGGCCACCGGCTTCGGCCGCGATCCCCGTCGGCGCAGGCGTCGGCTGCTGGTAGGCCAAGGGCGCGGCCGTGGGCTCAGTTGCAGGCACGGCTGAGGACACTGCGACCCCGGCCGTGGCTCAGACCTCCCAAACTCCCCTTCTTCCTTCATAAGAGAAGAATAGAGAGAGGAAGAGAGAGGGTTTGGGAGCGAGAGAGAGAATATGGGAGGTTGGTGAAGGGAGGTTGAAGAAAAGAAGAAGAATGAAAGAAAGAAAGGAAGAAGAAAAAGAAGAGAAGAAGAGGGGACTCATCCTCATCGTCGTGTGCGGCGGCCGCCGGCTTCGGCCGCAAGCACCGTCGTCACAGGCTCGGCCGGGGACGCCGCGGGGCCTGGCCGCGGACGCCGCCGGTCGTGGCCTGGCCCCCTTCCGCTCGCCGTCCCCCTTTCCGCTCGCCGTCCTCCCTTCGTCGGAGAAGAGAGGAAGGGGAGATCGGGATGAAAGAGAAGAAGGGAGGAGAAGAAGAAGCTTCGAGAAGGAGAAGAAAGGAAAAAAAAAGAGAAGAGAAGAAAAGGAAAAAAAAAGGGAAAGGAAAAGAAAAAAAAGAAAAAGAAGGAAAAGAGAAGAAAAAAAAAATGAAATGGGTTTAGCCAAATTTGATTAACCCAAGCCCAATTAGACTGGGCTAAGTCTAAATCCGAGCTCAATTAGATTGGGCTAAGTCTGTACGAGCCTAAACTATAAATTAGGTTAAATCCGAGCTAATTTAAGTTAAATTGAAATGGGTCCGAACCCAATTAACCAGAGTTGGTCTCAACAGACCTAATTGATTATGAATCAGGCTCAATTCAAGCCCAATTCAACTGACAGAAGGTCGAATTGACCTTGGACTAATCCTGACTCAGGCCCAAATGAGCCACATTGACCAAATCAGAGGGCCCAATTGGCTGGACCCAATTATAAACGAGGCCCAATCCTTTAATTAAAAACCCAATCAACCCATGTGGACCTAATCTGATTTTAAATCGAGCCCCAAAGGCTCTAAATTGGGTTAATTGGACTTGGGCTCGATCCTTGGATGGGATCCAAGCAAGTAAGTTCATAGTATGATGAACTAAGAAATTTTATAATAAATAAATGGGGAATAATGTGATCCCTATGGTGTTGTTTTAGGTGATTAAGGATTTGTCACCTGTACTTGAGAAATTTGGAAAGCAAATTGAGGTAAGTAATCTATCTTAATCTTATCGTAGATCTTGTATTACGTTTTATAAGATGAACCAGTGTTTTTCATATAATTTGAATTGTATACATGATTTGTGAAGAAAGTAAGTAATCTATTTTAATCTTATTATGGATCATGTGAGTACTATGTTTATTAAGATTTTAAAGTGTTATTCGTGTATATATTTCATGAATGGGTGTATCTTGTTGACCATGTATGCAAGTAACCTGTTCTAATCCTGTTATGGATCATGTCATGTTATTAATGTTTCCTCAGCATTTTTTTTAAGTATATATGTTTCATGCATGATATGTTACAATGCATAAGTAACTTGCCTGATCCCAGAAGCTATGGCCATGTATGCAACATGATTATGCTGGTATTTTAATCATGCATGTAAGTTTATACAGTCTTAGCTAACCAAGAGGCACTATAATGGGCTCAAAGATGCTACTGATCGAATGCAACTGAGCTTGCCTTGCTAGTGGCCGAGAATAACTTCGCTGGCCTTGCTAGTGGCCGAGAATGACTAGCTGGCCCCGCCAGTGGCCGAATGGACTTCACAGTAGCATCCGAGAGAATGGACCACGGCATGCCGGGGGCACGGTTAGATATGCATATTTTGTGACTTGCAATACTACTTTGTTTAACTTGCATACATATTATGCCATGATAATTGTTAGACAACCATGCATGTCAGCTTCTCAAACCCTGATAAACATGTTTAGCCTACTAGTCGATCCAGTAAGATTATGCAGGATTACATACTGAGCCGTGTAGGTCATTTTTGTTTATTTTTCATTTTCTTTCAGATCCTCACCAGTGATTGCCATCAGATGTATTTTTATTTTGTTACAGAGCTTCGTTATTTTTGGAGAAGCTTATATACTTTTGTGCATCTGAACAGCATAGAAGTTCTGTATTTTTGGTATCAATCTTCAAGGTTGTAATGCAAATATTTTAATATATGAAAGTTTGAAATCTATTGGCTACCTGTTACCCCTGTATGAGGCTGCGTGCTACTGTGGGCGATAGTCGGCAATAGCACGGTCGTGTCACGGATCCGGGTCCGGGGTGTGACATCTTGTGGTATCAGAGCAATAGGTTAATCATGAGTAAAAATTTCAAATTTTAATAAGGGCAGGGATAGTTTAATCTCATTTAGTGAAATTCCGTATAATTGGAAAGAAAGAAAAGATTTTATTGGTTGCATCATCGGTCAGTCACGGAAATTGCTTGACATAAATATTTTGATAGACGACAATGAGCAACAAAAAGAAAGAAGTTAAGGCTAATACAAAATCATTCTCAGGGCATGATTATGACAGGTATGGTATTAGAATTCAAAATTTAAGACTACTAAGGATTTTGGTGTTTTGAATCAGAATGCTAGCAAGCCATGCCAAAATAAGAATAAATTATTTTGGAGATTTCTCGATGGAGTAATTTGTATTTTGGATTATGATTAAATTAGATTTTGACTGATATTAAGTGGAGTACTAGCCATGGAATGTTAAAGTACATTGTGATTATTTGTGTATCAGTATATAGGTGATTTTGAAAGTTTAACTTGATACTGAGAACGGTGGATAATACTTCTAGTTTTAAGTTAATTATTTTGATAGCAAGATAGGGTTCATTCATAAGTTGTTTAAGGCTTGGACAAGGAAAGATTTTATATTCTTCGAGGATGAAATTTGTATGACAATTATGCATGAAACTATTATATAAAAAGAAAATATATCTGAGAATGAGAATTAAGAGTTTCTCCTTTGTTTACTTGGAAAGTGAAATATTAGATTTTTGCAAATTATAATGCAAGATTAATATTTTGATTGGAAGTCATTTAGTAAATTCTGAGAATAATTTTCGATGTTGAAGAATATTTTAGGCTCAAATATTCTACGATGGATAAAGTGTAGTAGTTTATGATCTTGTGATAATCAATTAAATGAATATTAATGATATTCTGGCACCAAAATAAATTAAAAAAAAAAAGAAGTTTGAATTAGATCACCTATTAAGAGAACTAAATGTCGAAGTAATGGGCCTTACTCTTTTGATAAGATCTACTGATAAAGTTGTATTGATAAGGAGAATTATTAGAAGATTTGACTTAGATTTCTAATGGAGAAAAGTGTTGTTGATTCTCTGAATAATCTGGAGATAGCTATATAATTTCACTAGTGAGTTTTTTCTATTGTTGGCAATTCCTGGGAGATTTTGACATCTTAAATTTAGTATTAACGGATTGATGGTTCCTTGGTTGGACTTAGACCTGGAATACTCCCTACTCCTTTCTATGATATTTTCGATCTATCTATTTGAAAAGGGTTTGAGGTTTTGCTAGGATAAAGGTTGATCATTAAATTGTAGGCAAGGTTAAGAGAAGAAAAAGGATTATAGATTATGAAAAGTATTTGATGCTAATGGTCTCACCTATTTCGGTTAAGCCGATTACGATCTTTGTGTGGATTTAATTGAGAGCAATTAATTTCTTGGGCCAAGGATTATAGCATTTAAAATCTAAGGTGGGAAGATTAGTCTTCTTTTGGAAGAGATCAAAAGAACTCCTATATCATATATGGAAGGAATCAAGTTTTGAAATGCCATGATTTTGCCAAAATCTTATGAGCAAGCATTTTAAGAGGGAGACTAACTGAGATCTCGAGGATGACTCGATGTTGAATACTTTTAAAGCCTGAACCTTAATGTATGACTAATTTTGAGGACGAAATTTATTTAAGGGGGGAAGAATGTAATATTTGGGCCCAAAAAAATCAACTGGGCCCAATTACTTCTTTTTGGGCCCATATTTGAACATTGGGCCATGACATCTAATAGGCTAATCGGGCGCATGGTTGGCAGCCCGTTTGATGGCCGCCACCTCCTGCTTTATGCATGGATTTGACTAGAGCCAGGTGGGGATCAGAGGAAGGCCCAGGTGTTAGGTCCTTCACAGGGCAAAGCTGGGGGTGACACCTCACCCTAGCTAAAAGAGCCTTACCACTCTCCTTCCTCCCCAAGGACTTTCTAGGACGATGGCTGAAACACCGGAGCAGGAGGCACCGCAGTTCATCCCCGGAAGCTAGGTAAGCCCCCTGCCTTCTCTCCCCCGGATTCTTTCGGGATAACAAAGAAACAAAGAAAGAAGGGAGGAAGGGACTGCTGGCAGGCCGAGGGCCACCGGCGACGGCCACCGGCTTCGGCCGCGATCCCCGTCGGCGCGGGCATCGGCTGCTAGTAGGCCAAGGGCGCGGCCGTGGGCTCAGTTGCAGGCACGGCTGAGAACGCCGCGAGCCCGGCCGTGGCTCAGACCTCCCAAACTCCCCTTCTTCCTTCACCAGAGAAGAATAGAGAGAGGAAGAGAGAGGGTTTGGGAGCGAGAGAGAGAATATGGGAGGTTGGTGAAGGGAGGTTGAAGAAAAGAAGAAGAATGAAAGAAAGAAAGGAAGAAGAAAAAGAAGAGAGGAAGAGGGGACTCATCCTCGTCGTCGTGTGCGGCGGCCGCCGCCTTCGGCCGCGAGCATCGTCGTCACAGGCTCGGCCGGGGACGCCACGGAGCCTGGCCGCGGACGCCGCCGATCGTGGCCTGGCCCCCTTCCGCTCGCCGTCCCCCTTTTCGCTCGCCGTCCTCCCTTCGTCGGAGAAGAGAGGAAGGGGAGATCGGGATGAAAGAGAAGAAGGGAGGAGAAGAAGAAGCTTCGGGAAGGAGAAGAAAGGAAAAAAAAAAAAGAGAAGAGAAGAAAAGGAAAAAAAAAGGGAAAGGAAAAGAAAAAAAAGAAAAAGAAGGAAAAGAGAAAAAAAAAATGAAATGGGTTTAGCCAAATTTGACTAACTCAAGCCCAATTAGACTGGGCTAAGTCTAAATCCGAGCTCAATTAGATTGGGCTAAGTCTGTACGAGCCTAAACTATAAATTGGGTTAAATCCGAGCTAATTTAAGTTAAATTGACATGGGTCCGAACCCAATTAACCAGAGTTGGTCTCAACAGACCTAATTGATTATGAATCAGGCTCAATTCAAGCCCAATTCAACTGACAGAAGGTCGAATTGACCTTGGACTAATCCTGACTCAGGCCCAAATGAGCCACATTGACCAAATCAGAGGGCCCAATTGGCTGGACCCAATTATAAACGAGGCCCAATCCTTTAATTAAAAACCCAATCAACCCATGTGGACCTAATCTGATTTTAAATCGAGCCCCAAAGGCTCTAAATTGGGTTAATTGGACTTGGGCTCGATCCTTGGATGGGATCCAAGCAAGTAAGTTCATAGTATGATGAACTAAGAAATTTTATAATAAATAAATGGGGAATAATATGATCCCTATGGTGTTGTTTTAGGTGATTAAGGATTTGTCACCTGGACTTGAGAAATTTGGAAAGCAAATTGAGGTAAGTAATCTATCTTAATCTTATCGTAGATCTTGTATTACGTTTTATAAGATGAACCAGTGTTTTTCATACAATTTGAATTGTATACATGATTTGTGAAGAAAGTAAGTAATCTATTTTAATCTTATTATGGATCATGTGAGTACTATGTTTATTAAGATTTTAAAGTGTTATTCGTGTATATATTTCATGAATGGGTGTATCTTGTTGACCATGTATGCAAGTAACCTGTTCTAATCCTGTTATGGATCATGTCATGTTATTAATGTTTCCTCAGCATATTTTTTAAGTATATATGTTTCATGCATGATATGTTACAATGCATAAGTAACTTGCCTGATCCCAGAAGCTATGGCCATGTATGCAACATGATTATGCTGGTATTTTAATCATGCATGTAAGTTTATACAGTCTTAGCTAACCAAGAGGCACTATAATGGGCTCAAAGATGCTACTGATCGAATGCAACTGAGCTGGCCTTGCTAGTGGCCGAGAATAACTTCGCTGGCCTTGTTAGTGGCCGAGAATGACTAGCTGGCCTCGCCAGTGGCCGAATGGACTTCACAGTAGCATCCGAGAGAATGGACCACGGCATGCCGGGGGCACGATTAGATATGCATATTTTGTGACTTGCAATACTGCTTTGTTTAACTTGCATACATATTATGCCATGATAATTGTTAGATAACCATGCATGTCAGCTTCTCAAATCCTGATAAACATGTTTAGCCTACTAGTCGATCCGGTAAGATTATGCAGGATTACTTACTGAGCCGTGTAGCTCACGTCTGTTTATTTTTCATTTTCTTTCAGATCCTCACCAGCGATTGCCATCAGATGTATTTTTATTTTGTTACAGAGCTTCGTTATTTTTGGAGAAGCTTATATACTTTTGTGCATCTGAACAGCATAGAAGTTCTGTATTTTTGGTATCAATCTTCAAGGTTGTAATGCAAATATTTTAATATATGAAAGTTTGAAATCTATTGGCTACCTGTTACCCCTGTATGAGGCTGCGTGCTACTGTGAGCGATAGTCGGCAATAGCACGGCCGTGTCACGGATCCGGATCTGGGGCGTGACATCTTGTGGTATCAGAGCAATAGGTTAATAATGAGTAAAAATTTCAAATTTTAATAAGGGCAGGGATAGTTTAATCTCATTTAGTGAAATTCCGTATAATTGGAAAGAAAGAAAAGATTTTATTGGTTGCATCATCGGTTAGTCACGAAAATTGCTTGACATAAATATTTTGATAGACGACAATGAGCAACAAAAAGAAAGAAGTTAAGGCTAATACAAAATCATTCTCGGGGCATGATTATGACAGGTATGGTATTAGAATTCAAAATTTAAGACTACTAAGGATTTTGGTGTTTTGAATCAGAATGCTAGCAAGCCATGCCAAAATAAGAATAAATTATTTTGGAGATTTCTCGATGGAGTAATTTGTATTTTGGATTATGATTAAATTAGATTTTGACTGATATTAAGTGGAGTACTAGCCATGGAATGTTAAAGTACATTGTGATTATTTGTGTATCAGTATATAGGTGATTTTGAAAGTTTAACTTGATACTGAGTACGGTGGATAATACTTCTAGTTTGAAGTTAATTATTTTGATAGCAAGATAGGGTTCATTCATAAGTTGTTTAAGGCTTGGACAAGGAAAGATTTTATATTCTTCGAGGATGAAATTTGTATGACAATTATGCATGGAACTATTATATAAAAAGAAAATATATCTGAGAATGAGAATTAAGAGTTTCTCCTTTGTTTACTTGGAATGTGAAATATTAGATTTTTGCAAATTATAATGCAAGATTAATATTTTGATTGGAAGTCATTTAGTAAATTCTGAGAATAATTTTCGATGTTGAAGAATATTTTAGGCTCAAATGTTCTACAATGGATAAAGTGCAGTAGTTTATGATCTTGTGATAATCAATTAAATGAATATTAATGATATTCTGGCACCAAAATAAATTAAAAAAAAAAGAATTTTGAATTAGATCACCTATTAAGAGAACTAAATGTCGAAGTAATGGGCCTTACTCTTTTGATAAGATCTACTGATAAAGTTGTATTGATAAGGAGAATTATTAGAAGATTTGACTTAGATTTCTAATAGAGAAAAGTGTTGTTGATTCTCTGAATAATCTGGAGATAGCTACATAATTTCACTAGTGAGTTTTTTCTATTGTTGGCAATTCCTGGGAGATTTTGACATCTTAAATTTAGTATTAACGGATTGATGGTTCCTTGGTTGGACTTAGACCTGGAATACTCCCTACTCCTTTCTATGATATTTTCGATCTATCTATTTGAAAAGGGTTTGAGGTTTTGCTAGGATAAAGGTTGATCATTAAATTGTAGGCAAGGTTAAGAGAAGAAAAAGGATTATAGATTATGAAAAGTATTTGATGCTAATGGTCTCACCTATTTCGGTTAAGCCGATTACGATCTTTGTGTGGATTTAATTGAGAGCAATTAATTTCTTGGGCCAAGGATTATAGCATTTAAAATCTAAGGTGGGAAGATTAGTCTTCTTTTGGAAGAGATCAAAAGAACTCCTATATCATATATGGAAGGAATCAAGTTTTGAAATGCCATGATTTTGCCAAAATCTTATGAGCAAGCATTTTAAGAGGGAGACTAACTGAGATCTCGAGGATGACTCAATGTTGAATACTTTTAAAGCCTGAACCTTAATGTATGATTAATTTCGAGGACGAAATTTATTTAAGGGGGGAAGAATGTAATACCTGGGCCCAAAAAAATCAATTGGGCCCAATTACTTCTTTTTGGACCCATATTTGAACATTGGGCCATGACATCTAATAGGCTAATCGGGCGCATGGTTGGCAGCCCGTTTGATGGCTGCCACCTCCTGCTTTATGCATGGATTTGACTAGGGCCAGGTGGGGATCAGAGGAAGGCCCAGGTGTTAGGTCCTTCACAGGGCAAAGCTGGGGGTGACACCTCACCCTAGCTAAAAGAGCCTTACCGCTCTCCTTCCTCCCCAAGGACTTTCTAGGACGATGGCTGAAACACCGGAGCAGGGGGCACCGCAGTTCATCCCCGGAAGCTAGGTAAGCCCCCTGCCTTCTCTCCCCCGAATTCTTTCGGGACAACAAAGAAACAAAGAAAGAAGGGAGGAAGGGACTGCTGGCAGGCCGAGGGCCACCGGCTTCGGCTTCGGTGGAGATGGAGAAGCGTAGCACGACACTAGAGCTATTCCGCAATCACAAAAAATGATCAGAGGGTCACTAAAAAATGTCCGACTAGGACCATTCGATGATTAAGTCAGGCAGAGTTTCGAGAGAAGATAGGAGAGATAAAAGAGATGTAGAAGTTTTAAAATATAGTGATTGGAGTTTCCTTCATCATACCTAGGGGGTCCTTGTGCCTGATATTTATAGAGAGGATGCGACTCTGCTTGATTAGAGTTGCAAGATTCACGGACAAACAGTTGAGCTCTTTCTATATCCACTAATTGGGGCAGTGAAGATGTTTCTTTTCAAGTGCGCAGTGATTGTGCACTTTTCATATTTGTTGATCGATTATAATATTACTTTTCGGGTGGATTGTGATCACGCCGAGCTATAACCGATCATAGATTATTTGGAGATTTGATTGACTGTTGATTTTGCTGGACACATGTCGTCCTTTGATTTGGCAAGCTAAGGATTTGTGGTATGCCTTTTAGGGATGTCATCTTAACATCCATTTTGTTCAATATCCTATTCTTCCATTATAAAGTGCAAGAACTTGTATAATATACTAGGCTTAGTAACAAAAGAAATATTTCTGAATAGCAACCTAATTATAGCCATTGGCTACAAGCCAAGCCTTGAGCCTTTCAAAAGAGTCATCTTCCTACAGTTTTGGTTTATATACCCATTGATATCCAATAACATGCATGTTAGGCAGACAGTGAACAAGATTATAGGTTTGGTTAAAGATAAGAGCATCCATTTCTTCTTGCATAGTTGCTAACCAACCTGGGTGCTTAAGTGCTGATCTAATAGACCAAAGTTTCAATTGGATTGCTTGGATAACTTAAGCTTAGCGTCAATATGATTTAGAAATCCCTACCTTACTTTGAGTGACCATTGGATGAGATATTGGTGGTGTTATAATTGAGGGTTGAGTATCATTTGATAAATCTGTTGTTGGCAGATTCATATTTGGTGAATCTGGTGACAGCATCTCTTTTAATAGGGCATTTTTTGACATTCCTTCATCTCATATTTCATTTCATGAGTTGTCACCAGTGAATCTATTAGTGGAACTATTATCTGGTGCCTCTATAGTAGTAGTATGTTCTAATGGAGCAGATTTAGCAGCAGTCATTTGTGATGTCAATAACAACAATGGTGCGATCAGTAGCTTTATCATCAAGCATGCTAGAAGAAATAGAAACATTAGTGGTAACAGATGGATGCTGAGTTATGATCTCTGGATGTAGCTATCATTATAGATAGAAATTTCACCATTTGTAGGACCAATCAAAAATAGAGAAGAAGGATCTGCAAATGGAAATGTCAATTCATTAAATACAACATGATGAGAAATGTATACCAAGCTAGTAAGAGGATGCAGACGATGATAATCTTTGCAGAAAGTCAATATGACAACTTTTACGGAAACTCAACCATGATAACTTTGGTAGAAATATCATGGCATTTATGGAAACTCAAAACCATGGTTGCAGCCTAGAAATCTGTATTCAGTCACCTGAGATTATCAAATCTTGATCCAATCTCAATTTTCTTATCAATCACTTGAGAATATTATAATTCTCAAATCTGGCTAGCTTGGTTTCCCTACCAATCACTTGAAAGAATCAGAATTCAGATCTTAAATTTTTGAGTCTGAGTTTTGAATTCTTGAATGTGATTTTTGAATTTTCAAATCTTAGTCTGGCTCGGTTTCCTTACCAGTTATATCTCGTAAATGATTAAGGCTACTAAGCCTGATGTATCCGCAAGAGACAAAATCCATACTGAGAGGGACACAGAATCTAGCTTAAGTTTGATTTTGATGATGCAAAATATTTAGATAAAAAGTTCACTAATTAGTTGTCTGGAGTATACTTGAATGTTTGCAGGAAGCTAAGAAGAGATCTTTCAGTAACTCTTAATATAGACAATTAAAGCCTAATTACCTAAAACTCTGCACAAAGAGATTTGACTCCAAAAATACCTTGAAATGATCCTTGAATGCTCACATAAAATAACAACAAATTTTAACTTGGGCTATCTCAAGAGTTAACCCTCAGATTATAACGAGTCAACCTCGGAACACTGATATAAACTAGTATGCCTTCACAAGTCGACTCCCGCAAATCATGAGTCGACCCCAGAACAGTCTCAGAAGAGATACAGAGTATAGTAAAATTCAGCTCACTGGCGAGTCGACCCATGAAGATGAAGAGCCAACTTCAGTCACATGAGTCGACCCTAAAAACAAACGAGTTGACCACTAAATGGCCATAGACAAAAGATAGAGAGCATCAAAAGTCAGCATGTTGGTGAGTCGACCCATGAAGCTAATGACTCAATCCCTATCGATGGATGAGTTGACCTCTAAATCAAAAAAGGTCGACCCTAAATGGCCTCCAGTGAAAAATAAAGTGCAGCAACAAACAACAGCTATTTTGAGTCGACTCTTGAAGATCATGAGTCGACTCCTAAAGAAGACGAGTCGACCTATCTGCGCCTAAAAATAGGAATTGCTATTTTTTTATAAATTAGAATGGTCGTTTTGGTTTCACAATGACTCTTTCAGTCTATCTAATGACTAGAAATAACTTTCAACCATTCCTTGATGATATAAATGTATGGCAGCACCAAAAAAAAAGTAGAGATGAATGAATGAGAAGTCATGGAAGAGCTAAGAGAAAGAAAAGGGGTTTAAAAGGAGAACATTCGAGTGCATTCATTAAGAGCTGAAAGATCACATTCTCCACCAATAAGAGAGTTGGTAAAGAGAATTCAAGTTTAATCAAGGCCAACCAACTGATTCAAGGCTCCATTTATTTTTATGTACTTAAATTTGAGGAACTATAAGTCTTTTACTCTGTATTTCTCTTATACTCTGCTGTGGCAAGTTTCAGAGTTTGAAATTTAGAGAAAAGGTCCATCCAAACCTTAAATTGGATTGTATTGGGCCTAGAAAAAGGCTCGAGAATGATTTTGGTTGATTTTTCATGCAAATCAACTAGGTTGATTGTGAGCCTGGCTAAAACAATCGGATTGTAATCATAAAAAGATTGTAGTAAAAATTTTCAAGAAGGGTGTCCTGGAGAGTGGACGTAGATACTAGCAGGATGTTTGTGGTGTATGATTTCTGTGTTTTAAACTCATGCATATTTACTTGTGCTCATCATTGACTGCAAATCACATGCACACTCATTAAGTTCCATTCTGCTGCTTTCTATTTAAAATTTTTGAAAAGCCCAATTCACTCCCCTTTTTGGGCTCTATAGCTGGAAAACAATATAAAGCTTTGATATTCTTTAGTCTGAACGACATCATTCTGTAGTAGTATAATTCCTTGTCGGTGATGAACATTATTTTTTCCTCATACTTGGAGTACATCCTGACTAATTGTATCCCGAGAATGCATCTATGAAATTGAGAAGTTGATGATCCAAGGTGGCATCAATAAATTGGTCAATTCTCGAAAGTGGAAAACTATCTTTTGGCCAGGCCTTATTGAGATCAATGAAGTAGATGCAGACTCTCCAACGTTTGTTGGCTTTATTGATAAGCACCACGTTGGCTCTATTCCGAATACTTGATTTCTTGGATGATCCCAATCTCCAAGAGCTTGATGACCTCTTCATCGATGGCTTATTGTTGCTTGAAGGTGAAGGTCCTCTTTTTTGGATGTACTAGTCAATGCTTGGGAGCTACATTTAACCTGTGCTCACAATCGAAGAATCTATACCTAGCATATCAACAACTGACTAGGCTAATATGTTAGTGTTGGAGCAATGGAACTGGATGAGGCAATCCTTTGTTTTCTCGCTGAGCAACAAGTCAATCTAAATTTCTTGACTGTCTTGCTCATCCAAAAGTGAAACAGAGATAAGTTCCTTGGCTGGTTCTCCATGTTGTTCCTTATGCGCGTGCCAGACGTCCAAACCTTTGATGTGTGGATATGTAGCACTGTCGAGCCACCGCTTGGTCACCTCTTACTTCACCAACTCTATTGCTCTTGGGGAATCTCATCATCAAATAGTAGTAGATACTACGGCTTGCATCATATTTAATCCTGCCCGACCAAGGATTGCATTGTATGTTGAAGGAACCTTGACAATAAAGAAGTCTAGCATGACGATTGTCTGTTGAGGTTCTTGGCCAACTGCGATCGGAAGGGTGATTACTCCCTCCTTTGATACAAGGTTTCTGGAGAAACCGATCAAAGAAAAGTCAATTCTTCTTAGCCGATCTGCAAGCAATTTTATTTTCTGAAATGCCTCATAGAATAAGATATGCAAAGCTTCTATTATCTACTAAAATCCTTCATACATCATAATTAACTACTGAAAGAGAGATTACATCTACATCATCATGGGAGGTCTATACCACCTCTAGGTCAACTTGCCTTTTTTTTAGGGCTTCAATCTTGATGTTTATCTTCTCGATTCTTCGATTAAGGTTAGCTTCTCTCTTGGAGAGCCTTTCTGGCTGGAGGAATTCTAAATCTCTCGAGCTAGAGTCTATTCTGGAATGAGTGCTAAGGAGAGCATCTTCGTGGTGACGACCGGAGTTTTTGGAGCAGTGACCAGTACACTATGCCAGATCATCCTATTGATCTAGTTTTATGGCGATCATTTGTTTGTTTGGGCATTACATGCTTTGAAGTACTTCCATCAACTTATGCACTTGTTGGACAAGCAAGTTAAACTGCTTGGCTGTTACCTCCTCAGGAGCTAGTTGCAGAGTTGGAGAATGCGGAACACTAGGCTTGGAGTTATGGGACTCCTATGTTGGGGCTGATTGGTAGAGTGATAGTTGCTTTGTCTGAACTTTAACTCTCTTGGATCTCTAGGAAAACCTCAAAAGAAGAAGTCCCTTCCTCTAGTGCCAATCGGTTGCCACTTAAAACCCGATCGGTTGATAAGTGAGTTGCTCTGCTCGGTGGAGATGGAGAAGCGTAGCACGACACTAGAGCTATTCGGCAATCACAAAAAATGATCGGAGGGTCACTAAAAAATGTCCGACTAGGACCATTCAATGATTAAGTCAGGCAGAGTTTCGAGAGGAGACAGGAGAGATAAAAGAGATGTAGAAGTTTTAAAATATAGTGATTGGAGTTTCCTTCGTCATACCTGGGGGGTCCTTGTGCCCGATATTTATAAAGAGGATGTGACTCTACTTGATTAGAGTCGCAAGATTCACGAAAAAATAGTTGAGCTCTTTCCAGATCCACTAATTGGGGCAGTGAAGATGTTTCTTTTCAAGTGCGCAGTGATTGTGCACTTTCCATATTTGTTGATCGGTTATAATATTACTTTTCGGGTGGATTGTGATCGTGCTGAGCTATAACCGATCACAGAATATTTGGAGATTTGATTGACTGTTGATTTTGCTGGACACATGTCGTCCTTTGATTCGGCGAGTTAAGCTGTCAGACAAGATTTTATGATATTCCTTTTAGGGATGTTATCTTAACATCCATTTTGTCCAATATCCTATTCTTCCATTATAAAGTGTAAGAACTTGTAGAATACTAGGCTTAGTAACAAAAGAAACATTTCTAAATAGCAACCTAATTATAGCCATTGGCTACAAGCCAAGCCTTGAGCCTTTCAAAAGACTCATCTTCCTACAGTTTTTGTTTATATACCCATTCATATCCAGTAACATGCATGTTAGGCAGACAGAGAACAAGATTCCAGGTTTGGTTAGAGATAAGAGCATCCATTTCTTCTTCCATAGTTGCTAACCAACCTGGGTGCTTAAGTGCTGATCTAATAGACCAAAGTTCCAATTGGATTGCTTGGATAACTTGAGCTAATTAGCGTCAATATGATATAGAAATCCCTACCTTACTTCGAGTTCAATATGGTTTAGAAATCCCTACCTTACTTCGAGTGATGAGATATTGGTGGTGTTATAATAGGGTTGAGTATCACTTGATAAATCTGTTGATTGTTGGCATATTCATATTTGGTGAATCTGGTGATGGCATCTCTTTTAATAGGGCATTTTTTGACATTCCTTCATCTCATATTTCGTTTCATGAGTTGTCACCAGTGAATCTATTGGTGGAACTATTATCTGGCACCTCTATAGTTGTAGTATGTTCTAATGGAGCAGAATTAGTAGTAGCCATTTGTGATGTCAATAACAACAATAGTACAATCAGTAGCTTTATCATCAAGCATACTAGAAGAAATAGAAACATTAGTGGTAACAAATGAATACTGAGTTATGATCTCTGGATGTGCCTATCATTATAGATAAAAATTTCACCATTTGTAGGACCAATCAAAAATAGAGAAGAAGGATCTGCAAATGGAAATGTCAATTCATTAAATACAACATGACGAGAAATGTATACCAAGCTAGTAAGAGGATGCAGATGATGATAATCTTTGCAGAAAGTCAATATGACAACTTTTACGGAAAGTCAACCATGATAACTTTGGTAGAAATATCATGGCATTTATGGAAACTCAAAACCATGGTTGCAGCCTAGAAATCTGCATTCAGTCACCTGAGATTATCAAATCTTGATCCAATCTCAATTTTCTTATCAATCACTTGAGAGTATTATAATTCTCAAATCTGGCTAGCTTGGTTTCCCTACCAATCACTTGAAAGAATCAGAATTCAGATCTTAAATTTTTGAGTTTGAGTTTTGAATTCTTGAATGTGATTTTTGAATTTTCAAATCTTAGTCTGGCTCGGTTTCCTTACCAGTTATATCTCGTAAATGATTGAGGCTACTAAGCTTGATGTATCCGCAAGAGACAAAATCCATGCTGAGAGAGACGCAGAAGCTAGCTTAAGTGCTAAGATGGTGGAGTATCTTCATCTGCTTGAAGAATTGAAAGGTCAGAAGGAACTTATTTGTAGAGTTGTCATTGGCCTACCTGACGGATGAACAACTCAGAGGAATTTTCTGCATCATGATCCAATACAGTTGCTCTGGTCATTCTTCTGCTCTCAGCTACAGGAACGTGACATGCGCCAGTTTCAGTTTATGCAACTATTCATCGTACATAGAAGAACCTGGAATATGAAACTAATCTAACCTTTGAAAAGTCAGGATCGTCAATTTCCATGATCTCATTGATTTGGAAACCAAAAGAGATTATTACTTTTGTAGTGTTGTTCAAAACGAATATCTTAATTTTCTTGTTATGGTAGTTGTGGTCTCAGGGTTCTACTACTAGGTGAGCAACACTAGTTTTCAATGAAAGAAAAAGTTCTCTAAGAAAAGGATCCTACTGTAAAGATTACTAAGCTATGAATTTAATTTGAAAAGGGGAAAAAAAGATTCAGAATTCCCTCCTCTCTGATCACATGAAGCTAATAGAATGTTATGATTCTTTCTTTGAAGACTTGCAGCTGATTTTTTTTTAGGAAATACTAGTGGTTGATTAGAAGGCAACAATTCCTTAAAGAGGTTTGGAGGCCACTATTCTAACATTTACCTGAACTTGGGAACCATTGAGCGGGCATTCTCAGCATTTAAAATTGCCTCAGTAGTCATCTTTCTAATTAGCTAGTTAGCCTTTTGATCTTCATCCAGATGTTGATTTATCATTAGTCGACTCAGTCCTTGACCCATCACACAGAGGTTCATATTCAGTTAGATACTAAGGTATGCCCAGAGAACTTTGGCAAACAATTTAACTGTAGTTTCTACTATAAATGAAAGGCCTCCTGAAGAGGTGGAAAAAGAAAACTCAGCAAGCCTTATTAATGAAATCTAATATATATGCTGCACAACACTTTTCTGTCATGAGAACTTGAATCCCAACTACTCAGCAAGCCTTATCATTAAAATCTAATACGTTCCAAACCCCTTTTCTGTCATGAGAAACTTCAAGCCCAACACTCTTTTTAAAATTGCTTCAAATCCAACACTAACAAACATTGCAAGGCAACTTGCTACCCAAATACTTAAGGCAAACTTATGCCCTGTGAAGGCATGTTCGAAGTATTGTTGTGGTTTGAAAGATCTTACATCGCCAAAAAATGGTAAAACCAAGTTTACAATTTATTTCATCATCACAAGTCATATATAGATGAAAGAGAAGAACCAGCCCAAAGTTGGAAGAGTCAATATTAAAAGAGGCAAAAAAAAGAAGAAGAGAAAATGTTGATTTATAAAGCAGCACGCCTTTATGATTGCTCTTGGTCCTGTTCAGGCTCGGGCGCTGGCTCTGCCGGTGCTTGCTCTTGTTCTTGCTGTTGCTCAGTAGCACTCCGTTTCATCGAAGCAGCATTGATTAGATGATTGTAGCTTCCCTTCTCCTTGAACAACTGTGCAAAGTGGTGCTTGCAGTAGAGGATGCCATCGAGCGCGGCATAGGATGATGGCGTAAGGGTGCACCCTCCATGAGAGCACTTGAAACAGGTCTTGTGGTATGACTCTCCCTCCACAGTTATCTGCCACAACAAAGAGAGAACAGTGAGAAGTTATGCTGAGTATCTTCTTTTAGTCCTAACATATGATGGGAGGTAGAAGAACTAACCTTTTCCAGAGGGTATGCTGTTTTCTTGCAGCTGGCACATTTGTCTTGGGTCCCAGAGAACATATAGGACACCTTGCTCGGGGTCCTATTCTGTTAAGGTTGAGATCAAATTGTATTAGCCATGCATTGATAATGACATTGTGATTAGTTATTTCTTAAAGGAACAAAGGGAAAAGAGAAATTTGAATGATGGAGCATGAAGTGAAATTAGTGTACCAGTTCATTCTTATCCTTTGCACCTGAGCATCACAGAACCAACATCAAGCCATGCCACATTCAACAGAAAGAAGTTATTAATTTTCTTGAGAGTCTTAGCTCAAGAAATGATCCAAGTATAAATAGATGGCCAATGACTATGATTTGGATTGATGGCTTTCTACACTAGTTTTGCTAGTAAAGAATATAAAATATATATATAAAAAACATCTTTTAGATTGATAAAAGCATAAAATTATCAGGAGAATGAAGATTTTTACCTGTTGGGAATTTCTTGGTAAAGCTGCCTGTCTCCTTAAAGAGCTGCTCAAAGTGAGGTTTGCAGTAGAGGACCCCATCCATGGAAGAGTAGTTGCACATCTAAAGACATGCCCAGGCAACATATGAAGTATAAGTTTTGCCTAATGAAAAGCAACTAGAAAAGCTAAAATGTGTTTGAAATTTCAATGTTGACATATTGCTATATAAAAGTCAATGCTTAAAATCAATATCGAACCACCATATAGCTTAATGTTTAGCCATCCCATGGCAATAGCATCTTAAAATAACAAATTAACTTTTCTCAGAAAAATAAAATAGCAAAGTAACAATGTTTTGCACATTTTATGTTCAGATGATATAATCTTGTATCTAAGTATTAATCTTATGGCTAAAATATAATATCAATATGATAAATCATACTAAATTCTCCGGGGGAAAAAAAGGCTATGGTGCTATTAACATTATGATGCATATCCACAGATCATTATTTTATAGGCCATTATATATATATGTTTATAACATGATGGAGCTTAAAACTGTCACAAGGGCCCTTAAAGGGTTAAAACAGCTACCATGATTTACACCCCTGGGTTATTTTGACGCGCCACGAGCAAACTAGTGATTTACAATATACAAATCAGTTTTTTCTTTTCTTTTTCAGAAAAAAAACAATGTACAATACAGTTTTGAGGAATAATGTAGAAATAGTTACAGTTTAAGCTGATAGAATGAGATAGATTTATTTATATATTTTATATTTTTTTACACAAGAATTGAACATACCGTAAGATTTCCTTTGCAGTGGCTGCATTTGAAGCAGGTCTTGTGATAGGGAACCCCATCTGCCGTCAGGAGGTCGATGAAATGGACGGTCTTGTCGCATGCCTTGCATTTGTCCTGGGTGCCGCTGAAAGACATGGTGATAATTCAAAAGCAAATATCCTAGTTGCAAAGGTAGAAGATGGAAGCCCAAGAGATCAAAAAACCAAATCAAGTACTAGTATCTTCGTTATATATTCATATGCTAGAGAATATTTAGTAAGAAGGAAAGAAGAAACGTTCATCTGGCGAACGAAGTGTGGTGATGGATCTTTGCCTCTCAATCTGCAATGAAGAAAAGCAGATGAAAGGCGAAAAGACGGTAGAGATAAGAAATAAAAGAAGTGAAGGCTATAAGGCATGAAATTCAAAACCTGATTTGGTGAAGAGAGAATGCGAATGCAGGAGGAAATATAGGAGAGGAAAGCGGTGGTTTGCAAGCTACAAACCACACAGACAAGGTCAACAGCGAGGATATATGAAAGGTGTCACGTTCTATTCAACCATGTTCTACCATATCCCAGGAATACTAAATTTTTAATGGCCGTCACCATTTGACCGTGTCCTAGACTCTTTTTGCCTAATTATAGTTTTTTTTGGTACAAATCTACTTATCCAAGCAATGCGTAAGGTTGCAAATGGGTTGGGTTGACCCGTGACTCAACCTAGCCGGACCTGCTTAGACCCGACCCAATCCATTTTGGAGGACCCATAGGGCCGATTTAGGTCCTAAAATTGGATCCGTTCTATTTTCTAGGTCGAATCTGGGTTCATTGAATTCAGACCCGACCCAACTCATTTGAAATTTGAATAATTTTGGATTTTCAATCCTACGACCCGACTCGACCCGAATCTATAAAATTATTTTGGCCTGCGAGCTGCAGCCTGTGAGGTGTAAACACAAGTTCTAAAGCCATGGATAGGTTGATCCGAATCTGACCCGAACCGAACCCGAACCCGAACCCGGTTGGGTCTGGGTCCAAAATTAGAATCCGAACAAGAAACTGGGTTAAATCGGGATCACCATGACCTGACTCGATTCGACCTATTTGCACGCCTAGCAATAAGTAAAAGACTATAGTAAGAGATCCTCAGGTGCAAGCCATTTGTAACTTTGGCTACAGGAAATTCCTTCAAGTGGAGTAGATGGCAAGGTCTCATTGGCTTCACAGCTCGCGGTTTCATTTATTTCATTTTTTTGTTTGATGAGTGACTTAAATAGAAAGAATTAAATGTAACCAAGGAAAAAAGAAAGAATTAAATAAAGTCTTACTGCCTATTAATATCTTCCATGGACCTGACTATTAAGAAATTCCCACAGCTCAGGTTTCAAAATATCTATTTGCCTTTTCACAAGTTAGCAAGGCAGCGCCAGAATCCAATCCAAAGGACCTAGCAGTCTAGCATATCAAAAATATGTTTTGGAATCTTATCTTAGTCTTAGGTTGTCTCTTGAACAAGTAATTTTCTGAATTTTTTTATAAATAAATAAATCAAGAACTGATCAATAATATTGTTGAATTTTTACGCAGGTTTTACAATTTTTCAGGAGTTTTCCGTGACTAATTTGAAGAAATTTTTGTGTTGCAAAATATTACTGCTAGTGAGTTGTCTAGATGGTACCATTCCTTGCCACATGGATAAAGAGGTAGGGTCCAATTTTAGTTGGAGTTGATCCTCGAAGACTACGATGGATATAGCATAGAAAGATAGGGATTAGCTTCTCCTAATCTCAAAACAAAAAAGTGGAAATAAAAAAATTCTGTTGGTGATGATTATTTCTTCTACTATCCATTACTTTTGCTTCTATTCTACTTACTTTTTAAGTTAATATGTATATAAATATTTTACAAAGTTCTTTCTTCATTTTTACTTCATTTTATATTTTTAGTTGTCTAAATTTTTTATAAATTTTTGATGAATTCACTGAATTTTATTAGAACTACAAATCTTTTCCCATAGCCAAAGTTATAGGCATGGTCATTAGTATTATTTTTTCAATCAAACAACATATTTTGCTTCTGAGAGATGAAGTATAGAAAAGGTTTGTGCCGAAACAAAGTTGTTTATACAAAATAAAATAAGAAAATTTTTTAACATGAAATTTCACAAAATAAAAAATGAAAAATTTAGATCTAATAAGGGTACAATAAGTGAAAGTTTTTTATTTAACATGATTGAAGAAGCAACAAAGACCTTAAGATTGATATGTTCTCATATCCGCGCGATCAACTTATTTTCTAATATATATTTTCAAAAACTAAAGTTGATGCATTGAGGACGTTATTTTTTTCCTCTTAGCAACAATTTGTAGTTTTCAACCTTAGACTCTTGTCTTACAAAATTTTCAGTATGCACGTAATCGGTTATATGGACACCAAAAGTTGCTTATGCCCACTTTTTGGCTAGCAACTCAACAACAAACACCATCCTTTCATGGCATACCAATTCCTTTGATGAGCTATCATTCTCTGCCACGTGATAAAATATACTTTCCATGCACACGTATCATTACTTTATAAAAGAAAATACTTGTGGAAGAAAAAAAGAACTTCCATGTACTTGTGCTCCATTTTTCTCCCTCGTGTGCACATAACCTATTCCCTATCTTGTATTTAAATGTGGACATGGAAATGATGGCAGATTGTTATTTGCAATTTTCTGGACATAGTAAGAGTGAGAATGGATGAATCCACCAAAAGTGAGACTTTTATTAAAAAATGTGAAGCATTAAGCAAACTTTGTGGAAAATTGATCGAGAATCATCTACGTACTGAAAATTTATATTTCTATTGCATCTAATTAGTTGATATTAGGTGCTCTAGGATTCTCAATTTGAATGGTATATAACTAGGTTAAAGAGGCTTTAACTCCATTACCCAATGGTGCCCTGGTACCCCTTTTCTTTTCACTTCTGTCACGCCCCGGACCCGGATCCGTGACACGGCCGTGCTATTGCCGACTACCGTCCATAATAGCACGCAGCCTCATACCTGGGTAACAGGGTAGTCAAACCAACCGAATCTTTTCATATGAAAGCATTCTTAGTACAACCTGCTGGTCAGTACCCAAATACAGAGCTTCTATGTAGTTTATATACACAATAGTATACTTGCTTCACCCCAAAAGAAAGAAGCCCTGATACCAGATTAACGTGTCTCTGGCAGCTATCAGTGGTAAGGATCTGAAAGAAAAAGTAAATGAACGGATATGAGCTACACGGCTCAGTAAGTAATCATACATAATCTTACCGGATCGAACATAATGGTAACCATGTTTATGCAGGGTTTGAGAAGTTGACATGCGTATTATCTAATAATCATCATGGCATAATATGTATGCAATTTAAACAAGCAGTAGTGCAAATCACAAAAATTTTCATAAAATATGCGTATGAAACCGTGCCCCCGGCATGCCGTGGTCTTTTTTCTCTCGGATGCTACTGCGAAGTCAGACTCGACCACTGGCGGGGCAGGCTCAGTTACTATTCAGCCACTGGCGGGGCAGGCTCAGTTACTATTCAGCCACTGGCGGGGCAAGCTCAGTTACTATTCAGCCACTGGCGGGGCAGGCCCAATTCCAATTCAGTCACTGGCGGGGCAGGCTCAGTTACTATTCAGCCACTGGCGGGGCAGCTCAGTTACTATTCAGCCACTGGCGGGGCAAGCTCAGTTACTATTCAGCCACTGGCGGCTCAGTCATTCTCAGTAGCATCTTTGAGCCCATTATAGTGCCTCTGGGCTAGCTAAGACTTTATAAACTTACATGCATGATTAAAATATCAGTATCATCATGTTACATACATAGCCATAGCTTCTGGGATCATGCAAGTTACTTATGCATTGTAACATATCATGCATGAAACATATATACTTAAAAAAATTGCTGAGGAAACATTAATAACATGACATGATCCAAAACAGGATTAGAACAGGTTACTTACTCTCTTCACAAATCATGCATACAATTCAAATTGTATGAAAAACACTGGTTCATCTTATAAAACGTAATACAAGATCTACGATAAGATTAAGACAGATTACTTACAATAAGTTGTTGTCAATTCTTGAGTTCAGACGGCGGGTCTTTAATTCCTAGAACCATATAAGACCTGCATTATCCTCTATTTATCCTAAATTTTGGCTCAATTTAAGTAAATTTGAGTCTACCAGGCCTGATTGGGCCTCTAAGGGAAAGGTTGGGCTTGATTTGTGGTTAAGTCCACTTTTTCCTAGCCAATTTGGCCTTCTGCCAATTTAATTGGGCCTGGTCTGGGCCTGTTTTAGGGCTAATTGGGCCTGCTGGGGTCAACCTGTTATGAACATAGTTCGGACCCAGCTGAATTGAGTTTAATTGGGTTCACATTTAGCCCAATTGCTTACTTTGGGTTCATTCAGGCTTGGTCGGGTTCAGACCCAACATCAATCAGGCTTAGTCGACCCGTTTAATTCGATTGGGCTTGGATCATTGGGCTCACCCAAACCTATTTGCATTTATTTGGGCCTAACGGGTTTCGGATCCGAACTTGGATCCGACCCGCTAGGCAGCCCGTTAAGGGCCTTCTCCCTTTTTTTTTTTTTTTTTTTCCTTTCTTTCTTTCTTCTTCTTCTGGGGGCTTCCAGAGACTTCGGCCCCCTTCTTCGCCCGTGTCTCTCCATCTTCCCCTTCCTCCGGTCTCTTCGTCTCCCCCGCTTTCCGCCGAGGCCCTTCCCGGCCTCCTCCGCCTCCGGTTCCCTCCTGTTCCGGCCGAAGCCCCTTCTCGGCCGCCTTCCCTCCTTCGCAGTCGACCGGGGAGATGCTGCGCCCCCCGATCCATCGGCCGAAAGGGTTCTCCTCCCTCGGGCAACGACGGCGGGAGGCCGACCCCTTCTTCCCTTCTCCAAAGTGATGCCGGAGAAGAGGGGGAGGGCCGGGAGGCGAGGTCGAGGCCGGACCTCCTCCGGGGGTCTTCACCGGCTCCGACCACGGCGAGGTAAGGCCGTGGTCCGAGGTAAGTTCTCTCTCTTTTTTTTTTTTTTGTGTGTGTGTGTCGTGCCGCCACCTCTTCACCGACGGAGAGGCGGGGGCTCGGCTGAGGCTGGCGGCCTCGGGGCCGCGTCTGTCGCCGGTACGGCCAGACCCGGCGGCCCCTTGGCTGCCCCTCTGCCCGAGGGCGGCCCCGGCCGGGGCCGGTCATCCGCAGGCCGAGTCCGGGTGGGCTCGGCCCGGGTGACATTGGGCTCGGGTTCGGGCCGTTCTCAGGCCGGCCCGCGGCCTGTTGGTCCGGCCCGCAGCCCGTGGGTCCGGCCCACGGCCCTCCTCCTGTTTTTTTTTTTTTTCTCCCGTGCCGGTCTCCTCTTCTCTGTGCCAGTCTCCTCCCCTCTGTTTCATCAGTGAAACAGAGGGGAGAATACCCCACAGAGGGGTACCTCCACTCTGTCCTTGCCTAGAGACCCACTTACAGAGCCTTACCTTGATTCGGTTGACTGGAGTTGGGCAGTATCTCCTTCTCGGCAACTCCCTCCTTCCTCTCCTAGGGCTGCAGGGTCCCTTCCGCCTCCAGCTCCAAGGCTTGGCTCTCTGGTGCAGTAGATCCAGAGGGTTAGAGGTTTAGGGAGGGTACATTCAATTCGGGGTTAGCAAATCTTTGGGGTTTTAAATACAGGGCTTATGACTTGACCCCAAAGGAGAGGTGGCGTTCTCTCCTTCCTCACTGCTCCGGGAGCCACCAGCTGCCCCTCCTCCTCAAGCCAGCTCACAGCTCATTTGCCGAGGGGGAGGAGGTGGCGGGCTCCTGTTTTGCATGCCGGTGGGGGGTTTCTCCGTTGGCCATCTGGTGGTCTTGTCTTTTCAGCCCTCGGGGAAGATGGGAGCCTATTCTTTCTGGGCCTGCTAACCCTGCATCCTGGCCCAATACCCTCAAACTGGGCCCTACAGTATTGGGCCTAGTCTGTATTGGGCCCGGACATTACATCCTTCCCCCCTTAAATAAATTTCGTCCTCGAAATTAGTCACACCTCAAGTGGACCGATGTAGCGAGGACTCATTTTGCCATATCACCCAAATCGGGCAACACCCTTGAAAAGAACATTTTCAGGTAGGCAAAGTTTCCCTCCAAAAATTCCAAGGCCCTTCTTCCTCTGTCAGCCCATCTTTTCTGTCTGTCTTGGGCAGCCTGAAGCCTTTGCTTAATTAGGAGCCTTGGAGACTGGCCCAAGGAGAAGAAAAGGTGACTTCCGGATACCGTACCATTGAAGAGTGAAATCCCGCCCCCGATCATGCCTCTCCTGGTGCGAGGTCGATAGCAAATTCGATCTCTCGGTCTGAGGGTAATCCCGGTAATTCCTCCGGAAAAACATCCGGATATTCTCTGACTACTGGAATATCCTCCAGTTTTGATCTCTTTCTGAGCATTCTTTACACAGGCCAGATAGGCCATACACCCCTTTTTCTGAGCCTTTCCAGCTTTTCAAAGCGGAAATGAAGTGCAATGTGGGAGCACCCTGAAGGGGTATGTCGCCCTGAAAGAAAAAAATTCTTGCTCCCCAGGTATCCGAAATACCACCCTCTTGTGGTAACAATCAATGTGGGCGTGATACTGCGACATCCAGTCCATGCCCAAGATAATATCAAAGTCTTGCATGTCAAGCTGTAAAAGATTTGTCTCTAATTCTTTTTCCCCTATCTGAATTATGCAATCTTTATATTTAGTGTCAACAATTGCGGTTTTCTGAAGGGGTGTAGCAACATGCCATGGTTCCACTAATTTCTCAGATGTGCTATGTAATTGTCTGGAAAAGCTAACTGACACGAAAGAATGCGTAGAACCAGTATCAAATAGAATGAGGGCAGGAACCAAGTTGACCAGAAGTGTACCTGTCACCACTTGATCGCTAGCACTGGCATCCTGTCGAGTCAGTGCGAAAACTCGAGGGTTACCCCTCGATCTCTGGTCCTCTGGTGCAGTATGTCTGGGCTCGTCCTTCTTTCGGCTAGGGCAGTTGCGGGCGATGTGTCCTGTCTGCCCGCAAGAATAACAAGCTCCGGTCTTCTTCATGCAGGTACCCTTGTGGTTTCCGCCATAGGTGGGGCAGCCTCTGCTCTGTCTCTTCTTGGGCACAGACCCCTTGCTGCCTCCAGACCCACTACTCGGTGCTCCCGATGACCGGGTCCTCTTCAGGTCCTCCCTCTCTCTCCCGGACCGTATCAGGTCAGCCTCAACCTTCAAGGCTCGGTCCAGTACATCTTTGTAGCTTGAGAATAGATGGGAGGATATTCGGGACCGAATCCCGTACCTCAATCCCTGCTCAAACCGGTTCACCTTACTTCTCTCATCCTCCATGAACTGGGGGCAAAATCGTCCCAGTTCGTTAAATTTATTGGCGTACTCCAGAACGGACATCTGGTCAGTCTGGGTCAGCGTCAAAAACTCATTCTGCTTCGCCAGGTGAACTAAGTCCGGAAAGTATTGATTGTAAAACATCCTCTTAAAGTCCCTCCAGGTGAGTCCGTCAACGGCATAAGCCGTCTCCATGGCCGTCCACCAGTATTCGGCGTTTTCTGTCAGCATAGAGGCCGCCAGCCGGACCTTCACCTCATCGGGGAAAAGAAGAGCTCGGAACATCTTCTCTATTTCCCGGATCCATGCTTCTGCTGCCATAGGGTCAGGCCCACCCTCAAAGGTCGGAGGGTTTAGTCGGCGAAACCTCTCATAGCAGGTGCCTGCCGGTGGCATAGCGGCCAGCTGCATCATCTATTGCTGTTGCAGCACTTGTGCCATAAGCTGATATACCCCGGCAAGGCCTGCTTGACCTGCTGCAGACCGTGGAGTATCCGGGGAAGCTGACCGCTCGCTGGGCTCTGGGGAGGGTGGTCTCCGGTCGTCGTCCATGTCTTCCTAATGATCGCCTAGCAGTCAATTTTTTTTTTGTGAGATTATGATAAACTAGCATATTATAACATTTTCTATGACGGTGACATTCTTAACTACCCCTTTCCTTAGGCATTTTATGGTTATTCTATTGTTTAACCTAAGGCTCTGATACCACTAGATGTCACGCCCCGGACCCGGATCCGTGACACGGCCGTGCTATTGCCGACTACCGTCCATAATAGCACGCAGCCTCATACCTGGGTAACAGGGTAGTCAAACCAACCGAATCTTTTCATATGAAAGCATTCTTAGTACAACCTGCTGGTCAGTACCCAAATACAGAGCTTCTATGTAGTTTATGTACACAATAGTATACTTGCTTCACCCCAAAAGAAAGAAGCCCTGATACCAGATTAACGTGTCTCTGGCAGCTATCAGTGGTAAGGATCTGAAAGAAAAAGTAAATGAACGGATATGAGCTACACGGCTCAGTAAGTAATCATACATAATCTTACCGGATCGAATATAATGGTAACCATGTTTATGCAGGGTTTGAGAAGTTGACATGCGTATTATCTAATAATCATCATGGCATAATATGTATGCAATTTAAACAAGCAGTAGTGCAAATCACAAAAAGTTTCATAAAATATGCATATGAAACCGTGCCCCCGGCATGCCGTGGTCTTTTTTCTCTCGGATGCTACTGCGAAGTCAGACTCGACCACTGGCGGGGCCAGCTCAGTTACTATTCAGCCACTGGCGGGGCAGGCTCAGTTACTATTCAGCCACTGGCGGGGCAAGCTCAGTTACTATTCAGCCACTGGCGGGGCAGGCCCAATTCCAATTCAGCCACTGGCGGGGCAGGCTCAGTTACTATTCAGCCACTGGCGGGGCAGCTCAGTTACTATTCAGCCACTGGCGGGGCAAGCTCAGTTACTATTCAGCCACTGGCGGCTCAGTCATTCTCAGTAGCATCTTTGAGCCCATTATAGTGCCTCTGGGCTAGCTAAGACTTTATAAACTTACATGCATGATTAAAATATCAGTATCATCATGTTGCATATATAGCCATAGCTTCTGGGATCATGCAAGTTACTTATGCATTGTAACATGTCATGCATGAAACATATATACTTAAAAAAATTGCTGAGGAAACATTAATAACATGACATGATCCAAAACAGGATTAGAACAGGTTACTTACTCTCTTCACAAATCATGCATACAATTCAAATTGTATGAAAAACACTGGTTCATCTTATAAAACGTAATACAAGATCTACGATAAGATTAAGACAGATTACTTACAATAAGTTGTTGTCAATTCTTGAGTCCAGACGGCGGGTCTTTAATTCCTAGAACCATATAAGACCTGCATTATCCTCTATTTATCCTAAATTTTGGCTCAATTTAAGTAAATTTGAGTCTACCAGGCCTGATTGGGCCTCTAAGGGAAAGGTTGGGCTTGATTTGTGGTTAAGTCCACTTTTTCCTAGCCAATTTGGCCTTCTGCCAATTTAATTGGGCCTGGTCTGGGCCTGTTTTAGGGCTAATTGGGCCTGCTGGGGTCAACCTGTTATGAACATAGTTCGGACCCAGCTGAATTGAGTTTAATTGGGTTCACATTTAGCCCAATTGCTTACTTTGGGTTCATTCAGGCTTGGTCGGGTTCAGACTCAACATCAATCAGGCTTAGTCGACCCGTTTAATTCGATTGGGCTTGGATCATTGGGCTCACCCAAACCTATTTGCATTTATTTGGGCCTAACGGGTTTCGGATCCGAACTTGGATCCGACCCGCTAGGCAGCCCGTTAAGGGCCTTCTCCCCTTTTTTTTTTTCCTTTCTTTCTTTCTTCTTCTTCTGGGGGCTTCCAGAGACTTCGGCCCCCTTCTTCGCCCGTGTCTCTCCATCTTCCCCTTCCTCCGGTCTCTTCGTCTCCCCCGCTTTCCGCCGAGGCCCTTCCCGGCCTCCTCCACCTCCGGTTCCCTCCTGTTCCGGCCGAAGCCCCTTCCCGGCCGCCTTCCCTCCTTCGCAGTCGACCGGGGAGATGCTGCGCCCCCCGATCCATCGGCCGAAAGGGTTCTCCTCCCTCGGGCAACGACGGTGGGAGGCCGACCCCTTCTTCCCTTCTCCGAAGTGATGCCGGAGAAGAGGGGGAGGGCCGGGAGGCGAGGTCGAGGCCGGACCTCCTCCGGGGGTCTTCACCGGCTCCGACCACGGCGAGGTAAGGCCGTGGTCCGAGGTAAGTTCTCTCTTTTTTTTTTTTGTGTGTGTGTGTGTGTCGTGCCGCCACCTCTTCGCCGACGGAGAGGCGGGGGCTCGGCTGAGGCTGGCGGCCTCGGGGCCGCGTCTGTCGCCGGTACGGCCAGACCCGGCGGCCCCTTGGCTGCCCCTCTGCCCGAGGGCGGCCCCGGCCGGGGCCGGTCATCCGCAAGCCGAGTCCGGGTGGGCTCGGCCCGGGTGACATTGGGCTCGGGTTCGGGCCGTTCTCAGGCCGGCCCGCGGCCTGTTGGTCCGGCCCGCAGCCCGTGGGTCCGGCCCATGGCCCTCCTCCTGTTTTTTTTTTTTTTTTTTCTCCCGTGCCGGTCTCCTCTTCTCTGTGCCAGTCTCCTCCCCTCTGTTTCATCAGTGAAACAGAGGGGAGAATACCCCACAGAGGGGTACCTCCACTCTGTCCTTGCCTAGAGACCCACTTACAGAGCCTTACCTTGATTCGGTTGACTGGAGTTGGGCAGTATCTCCTTCTCGGCAACTCCCTCCTTCCTCTCCTAGGGCTGCAGGGTCCCTTCCGCCTCCAGCTCCAAGGCTTGGCTCTCTGGTGCAGTAGATCCAGAGGGTTAGAGGTTTAGGGAGGGTACATTCAATTCGGGGTTAGCAAATCTTTGGGGTTTTAAATACAGGGCTTATGACTTGACCCCAAAGGAGAGGTGGCGTTCTCTCCTTCCTCACTGCTCCGGGAGCCACCAGCTGCCCCTCCTCCTCAGGCCAGCTCACAGCTCATTTGCCGAGGGGGAGGAGGTGGCGGGCTCCTGTTTTGCATGCCGGTGGGGGGTTTCTCCGTTGGCCATCTGGTGGTCTTGTCTTTTCAGCCCTCGGGGAAGATGGGAGCCTATTCTTTCTGGGCCTGCTAACCCTGCATCCTGGCCCAATACCCTCAAACTGGGCCCTACAGTATTGGGCCTAGTCTGTATTGGGCCCGGACATTACAACTTCTTCCCAACTCCCGACCCTATCATCCACCCTATCTCGTCATGCATTCATTCACCTCAGATAGCCTCTTTATATGCTCCATTGCTTCCTATGGTCGCCTACTCCCCGCAACCTGAACTTCCACCTATTGAAGTCATGGCAAACTTGATGGGCACGTTTCTATATGGCCCACATCATTAAGAAGTTAACTACCCACTAAATGAAGTTACGTAACTACCCACTAAATGTAGTTATGCTTAAGGTAGTTTTCTTGATGGAAGAAAAGTAAAAACTGGCGAGATTTTGGTTATTTAATTAGGCTCCCTAATATAGCCTTTTTATAAGCCTGTGATATCCATTGGTATTATGGCTCTTACGGAGGCATATGTTAGAAGACGCCTTCTTCTTTAAGTCTCTTATGGATTAGAAGACGCCTTCAAGTCTCTCGCGGATAGACTTTAATCAAATACTTGAACAATTATGGTTGGAAGTACGTCTTACAAATATCATTCTTGCATATTATTATTATTGGTTGAGATAGTTTCTAACAAAACTCTTTGTCAAACACTTGGAAAGTGGTCACTAGTTTCCTTTTTGTAATAGTTTTCAAATTTGGGTGGAAACCAAACACTTGTTGGATCCCACATGAGGTGTTGTGTTTAAGAAATTTTTTTAGGTAAATCGGATAAATTATATTATTCATGTATAGATACATCCGTAAAAATCAAAAAATAAAATATTTAAACAATCATAGGAGAATCTATTGCAAAGTCCTATAATGTAGTCCCTATGTGGTTGGCCACATAAGTTGCCATCCAAGTAGTTGTATTGTCGGTTTTTCTATAAATATATGTTATCTCAAAAGAGAAAAAGGAGTGTACTATTCACCAGCAATCCTATACGAGAGGGTCGTCGGATTACCCCCGCACGCGTTGCGACGATCACAGCGGAAAGACACACGCGGGGTTGTTTATCTCATGAACGTTCTAGGGAACGTAGATTTCAAAAATTTTCTAGAGTTTTCTAACTCGGATTTATGAAATCTAAAGGAAAGATTAAAATTATAAGACTAGATTAATTTTAGATCTACTACAATTTCTAATTGTATAGAATTTATAAAGATCTAATCTTTACCTTTGAGCGGGTAGAACTTCACCGCTATCTGATGATCATAAGATTTCTAGCTCTCTTGAAGCCGCACAAGCGTCCGACCTCTACAGGTATCTACACGAGGTATAGATCACTCCAAGATCTCATCGGGGTGCTAGCTCCCTTGTAGAGATCACCTTTGATGGCTGAATTCCTCTCCTTTAATCAACTCCTTGATTACTTTGAGAGAAAAAAGAAGGAAGACGACGAACGTCGAAGAGGAGGAAGAAGAAGATGGGGACGGCTCTTCTTCTTCTTCTTTTGCTCACGCCAAGGAGAGAGAAGGGAGAGAGGGTGGCGGCAGCAAGAAGCTTCAATTCACTCTATGTCCCATATCAGGCCCTTTAAATAGGCATCTCATGCCCATACAAACAAGAAATGATTTCAGAGATCAATCACTCCTTGATTCATCCCTCCAAATTCTGCAACACCCCTTACTTAATTCTATCACAACCCTTACTTAAAAGAGTTTGAAGAGAATCCAAGGGATATGCATGTGCCATGTGGCAATCCGCGTGAATCAGGAGGAGGAGGAGGGGCATCTACCCCTCCACATGGCGTGGGCCATTAAAGGAAAGGACGCCCCTCCTTTCTTTGTGCGTGTGAGAAGGAGGAGGGGCGGACACCCCTCCTTCTTTCCTTCTTTGCTCCACACGCATGAAGGGAGGGTTCCATCCCTTCCTTCCATGCATGGGTCTCCTAATCCTATTAGGATTTACATGGTTCCACCGGACCAATTAAATTCTAATCCAATTAGAACCCATTGTGTCCTCCAAATTTATTTATATGAATCCTAATCCAATTAGAACTTGAATTGGACTTCATGAATCAAGTTCCTTATCTAATAAGGAGTTCTAATTAATTAGGCCTTCCATGCTTATCCAATAAGGTTAAGCCTAATTTAATTAGGTATAATTAAATCAATTAAATTATAATCCAATTGCAATTTCTTCTTCTTTAACTTACTAACTCTTAGCAGGTTAAACCAATTGTCAATCAAATTGACAATCAATTTTAATTTCGATTCCAAATTATAATCCAATCTTCGAAACGATCAAAATCTCTAATGTGTGTGACCCCGCAGGTTCTATTCTGACTGGTAATCAGATTTATTATGATCTCTATCATAATATCATCGAAACTCCTTTCAATGGGTTGAAACGATTTCAACTCTACTCTTAGGGTTCACTGATCACCAAGTGAATGCCTTCGAGTCTCACAATCCACTAGTGACACCTAGCAGCATATAGTGATTGTTGGGGTATGTGGAGACCATTGGTGATGAAGAGAATTGAAGGAGAATCAATTCTGCATAATTCTGTCTGGCGGACTGTCGGAGACGACTCGAGCTACAGTCGAGTCGACTCGGGAACAGTCGAGTCGACTCGGAAACAGTCGAGTCGACCCGGGAGGAGAAAGGCCAGAAGACCGAGAAAACCATGTTTCTGTCTCGACTGTCAGAGTCGACTCGAGATACAGTCGAGTCGACTCGAAGCGTCGTCGAGTCGACTCGAGCTACAGTCGAGTCGACTCTAGATCGTGCCAGTTTTGTCCAGACGTGCCAGAGTCGACTCGAACCACAGCCGAGTCGACTCGGGCTCGCGAAAAATCGTACGGACGATTTTCTTTTGGTATTTTTGGTGGCGTTTCGACGGCTATGATCATCTGAAGGTCTTGAGACTATATATAGGACTCATGAGAGCCCTAGGAGGAGAGATATTCAAGGATATTTTTTGAGAGAGACTCTTGTTTTGTGCGGCTAGGGTTCTAGAGAAGAAGAGGATTGGGATCCTACTTCTTGTGCAAAGGGAATTCTGTGTGAATCTCTTGTAGAGCGATCGCGTGTGATCGTTCGGGTGTGTGCTATCTCTGTAATCTGTTCATCCTAATTGAGATTTGGAGCGGTGGAGGACGTAGGCTACTTGTAGCCGAACCTCGTTACATCTTTGTGTTTGCTTTGCTATTTTCTTCCTATTTCTTCTTCTTTTGGTTTGATAATCCGCTGCGGTGCTCAAGTGTTTTACCCTATTGATACCACGGGGTAATCTTTTGCCCTTCGTAGCAGAAGCGAAGCGGTGATCCTTGAGTCCGGTGTCGAGGGAGCGAGAGAGTGCTTATCCGTTTGCTTCTCTCTTTGCTTGTCCGACGTTGGTGGTTGTACCAGTGTGAGTGGGTTCCGGTGCGGGTCGCTGCCAACAAGTGGTATCAGAGCTATTGGTATTCTGCAATGGCGGATGAAGGAAAGTTGCGAATTGAGAAGTTCAATGGCACGAACTTCGGATTTTGGAAGATGCAAATAGAGGATTATCTTTACCAGAAGGATCTCTATTTACCTCTTGGAGGTAGAGCGAAGAAACCAGAAAAGATGTCCGATGAAGACTGGGAGGTCCTCGATTGGAAGACGCTCGGCACCATTAGATTGTCACTTGCATCCCAAGTGGCATTCAACATCAAAAACGAGAAGACGACGATGGAGTTGATGGCAACATTGTCGCGAATGTACGAGAAACCCTCAACATCAAACAAGGTATTTCTCATGAAGAGGTTGTTTAATCTTCGTATAAAAAATGGCGGCAGCGTAGCAGAATACTTCAACAAGTTCAACGGACTCACGGCCCAGTTGGAGTCAGTGGAGATTAGTTTTGACGATGAGATTCGGGCATTGCTAATCCTCTCCGGACTGCCTGATAGCTGGGAGGGCCTGGTGATGGCGGTGAGCAACTCTTCGGCGACGGGGAAGTTGATCTTTGATGACGTTGTGGGAGTGCTTCTGAGTGAAGAAGCAAGAAGAAAATCTTCTGGAGCTACGGAGTCGTCTGGAAGTGCACTAAACATCTCTAACCAGGGAAGACAAAAGAAGGACGGTCGATTTCGAAGCGACTCGAAGTCGAGATCCAGCAGGTCTCGAGCACCTCAGAACAAGGGAGCGAAGTGCTGGAACTGCGGGAAGATGGGGCACTTTAGGAGGGACTGCAAATCTCCTAAAGGGAAGCAAGGTGACCACACCGAAGGAGTCAGCAAGGATCTGGCAAATCTTGCTGAAAACGGTGACATGGATGCCCTCGTTCTATCTTTATCTACCGGTGACGAGTCTTGGGTGATAGACTCAGGCGCGTCTTTCCATGCTACATCCCAACGGAAGCTTCTTGGAGGATATGAGAAGGGAGACTTCGGCAAAGTCTACTTAGGGGATGGAGAGCCTTGCACCATACAAGGAAGGGGAAGCGCGGAAGTGAAGTTGATTTCTGGATCTTCACTTGAGCTTGAGGACGTACGGCACGTGTCTCAACTGCAGAGGAATCTGATTTCTGTTGGACAGTTGGCGAGCCAGGGGTACAAGACTATTTTCACAGCTGATCAGTGGAAGATATCCAGGGGTTCGTTGATGGTGGCTAGTGGCAAGAAGGTTGGGACACTTTATATCGCCAACGGCACGGAAAACTCTATTGGAGTTGCTGCAGCAGATGTGGACGCCAAGTTATGGCATTGCAGACTTGGGCACATGAGTTATCAGGGACTGGAGGTGATGCACCAGTTGGAAAAGCTGCAGGGTCTCAGGAGTGTTGAGATGGACTTCTGTGAAGATTGTATTCTCGGAAAGCAGAAGCGTGTTTCATTCAACAAAGAAGGTAAACCTCGGAAGCAAGAAAAGCTAGATCTCGTGCACACGGATGTGTGGGGGCCTGCACCGGTTTCTTCCATTGGTGGATCTCAGTACTATGTTACTTTTATTGATGATGCTACCAGGAAGCTTTGGGTGTTCTTCTTGAAGCACAAGTTAGAGGTATTTGGGGTCTTCAGGAGATGGCAGGCAATGGTAGAACTCGAGACAGGAAGGAGGTTAAAATGCCTGAGATCAGACAACGGTGGTGAGTATTGTAGCAGAGAGTTTGAGGACTACTGTGCAGAGGCTGGGATCGTCAAGCAGAGGACAGTTCCAGGGACACCACAACAAAATGGAGTTGCTGAAAGGATGAACAGAACAATTAATGAGCGTGCCAGGAGTATGAGGATACATGCTGGATTGCCACAGCAGTTTTGGGCAGAAGCAGTTAACACTGCTGCCTACTTGATCAACAGAGGGCCATCAAAGAAACTTGAATTTGGAATTTCTGAGGAAGCATGGACAGCGAAGAAGATTGATTTGGCGCACTTACGAGTATTCGGTTGTACCAGTTATGTCCATGTTGATTCCAATCAATGAAGCAAATTAGATGCCAAATCAAAGAAGTGCATTTTCGTTGGATACGGAGGTCAACAGTTTGGGTATCGTTTTTGGGATCCCGAACACAGGAAGATCATTCGTAGTAATGATGTGGTATTTAATGAGAAAATACAGCAGAGCACTGAATCAGAAACAAAACCTGTTGAGCCGTGTTTTGTGGATCCTGAAGAGGAATCTACAAATTCTGGTCAGAAGACTCAGTCAGAGCAAGAACCTGAAGTATTGGCACCCTCTCCACAACTAAGAAGGTCCACTCGTAGTACTCATGGGAAGCCTCCTCAAAGGTATGATGGGACTCTTAGTTATTTGCTGCTCACAGATAATGGCGAACCTGAATGCTTCACGGAGGCATTGGAGGTTGATACCAGGAAGGAGTGGGAGTTGGCCATGGATGATGAGATGGAGTCATTGGAGCAGAATCAAACGTGGGATTTGGTGGATCTGCCCAAGGGGAAGAAAGCACTGTCAAACAAATGGGTTTACAGGCTGAAGGAAGAGCAGAATGGGAAGAAACGGTACAAGGCCAGGCTGATTGTAAAAGGATTTTAGCAGAGAGCAGGTATCGACTTCACGGAGATCTTTTCTCCTGTAGTCAAGATGA
Organism: Phoenix dactylifera; assembly: GCF_009389715.1. Classification (NCBI taxonomy): domain Eukaryota; kingdom Viridiplantae; phylum Streptophyta; class Magnoliopsida; order Arecales; family Arecaceae; genus Phoenix; species Phoenix dactylifera. The sequence continues at coordinate 15,062,315 of NC_052396.1, read as the reverse complement.
GTTCTATTCGGGCGGTGCTGAGCATGGTGGCAGTAGAGAATCTTCACTTAGAGCAGCTTGATGTGAAGACAGCTTTTTTTCACGGAGATCTCGATGAGGAGATATATATGCAGCAGCCGGAGGGATACATTGCAGCTGGCACGGGTGACTTGGTTTGCAAATTGAAGAAAAGCCTCTATGGTTTGAAACAGGCGCCCAGGCAATGGTATCTCAAGTTCGATAGTTACATGCTTGAGATAGGATACAGGAGATGTCAGGAGGATCACTGTTGCTACTTCCGGGACTTCGGTACATCTTATATTATCTTGCTATTATATGTTGATGACATGTTAGTTGCAGGAGCTAGCATGCATGAGATTGCAAAATTGAAGCTGAAGCTGTCAAGAAAATTTGCAATGAAGGATCTAGGAGCAGCAAAACAGATCCTTGGGATGCGGATCAGCAGAGATAGGTCTAAATATATCCTCAGACTATCTCAGGCGGAGTACATCAGCCGAGTACTCAAGAGATTCTGCATGGAGGGTGCCAAACCTGTTGGCACACCACTAGGTGCCCACTTAAAGCTTTCAAAAGGACAAAGTCCGAAGACGCGGGTGGAGGAGCTCAATATGTCAAAAATCCCGTATGCATCGGCGGTGGGGAGCTTGATGTACGCTATGGTCTGTACGAGACCTGACATTGCTCAAGCAGTGGGAGTTGTGAGTCGCTTTATGAGCTGCCCAGGCTTGGAGCATTGGCGTGCGGTCAAATGGATACTGAGGTATCTGAGAGGCACGGAGCACATATCAATGTGCTATGGAGGTTCTGAGATCCGGTTACAAGGCTTTGTGGACTCAGACATGGCAGGAAACTTGGACGGCAGGAGGAGCACGACAGGGTACTTGTTCACCCTGGGCAGTGGAGCCGTCAGTTGGATTTCCAGGTTGCAACCAGTTGTTGCATTGTCGACTACGGAGGCGGAGTATGTGGCAGCCACAGAGGCGTGCAAGGAACTAATATGGCTTCAGGGCTTGATGAAGGAGCTTGGGAAGGAGCAGAAGGATTGCATGTTATATTCAGATAGTCAAAGTGCAATTCATCTGGCAAAGAATTCAGCTTTCCATTCAAGGACGAAGCATATTGACATACGGTACCACTTTGTGAGGTCATTGCTCGAGCAGGGACTCGTCAAGTTGGAGAAGATTCATACAAGTCAGAATCCTGCAGATATGTTGACGAAGGTCGTCACGGTGGAGAAGCTGAGGAGTTGTTCAGCTTCTGCTGGTCTTCATGCTTGAAGACGTTGAGGAGGCATCGTACCTATCTCACTAGGATGATTCAGTTTCAGTGGGAGCACAGAGGAGAGCCAAGTAACAAGAGGATATACCCAAGGTCTCCAAGTGGGAGATTGTTGGGGTATGTGGAGACCATTGGTGATGAAGAGAATTGAAGGAGAATCAATTCTGCATAATTCTGTCTGGCGGACTGTCGGAGTCGACTCGAGCTACAGTCGAGTCGACTCGGGAACAGTCGAGTCGACTCGGGAACAGTCGAGTCGACCCGGAAGGAGAAAGGCCAGAAGACCGAGAAAACCATGTTTCTGTCTCGACTGTCAGAGTCGACTCGAGATACAGTCGAGTCGACTCGAAGCATCGTCGAGTCGACTCGAGCTACAGTCGAGTCGACTCTAGATCGTGCCAGTTTTGTCCAGACGTGCCAGAGTCGACTCGAACCACAGCCGAGTCGACTCGGGCTCGCGAAAAAATTGTACGGACGATTTTCTTTTGGTGTTTTTGGTGGCGTTTCGACGGCTATGATCATCTGAAGGTCTTGAGACTATATATAGGACTCATGAGAGCCCTAGGAGGTGAGAGATATTCAAGGATATTTTTTGAGAGAGACTCTTGTTTTGTGCGGCTAGGGTTCTAGAGAAGAAGAGGATTGGGATCCTACTTCTTGTGCAAAGGGAATTCTGTGTGAATCTCTTATAGAGCGATCGCGTGTGATCGTTCGGGTGTGTGCTATCTCTGTAATCTGTTCATCCTAATTGAGATTTGGAGCGGTGGAGGACGTAGGCTACTTGTAGCCGAACCTCGTTACATCTTTGTGTTTGCTTTGCTATTTTCTTCCTATTTCTTCTTCTTTTGGTTTGATAATCCGCTGCGGTGCTCAAGTGTTTTACCCTATTGATACCACGGGGTAATCTTTTGCCCTTCGTAGCGGAAGCGAAGCGGTGATCCTTGAGTCCGGTGTCGAGGGAGCGAGAGAGTGCTTATCCCTTTGCTTCTCTCTTTGCTTGTCCGACGTTGGTGGTTGTACCGGTGTGAGTGGGTTCCGGTGCGGGTCGCTGCCAACAGTGATAACCCAGCAGAACGGAAGGGATGAACAGAGTGCAGTTAGCATATTATACAGTACCTCTATCATGGATCCCGACGTGATGGAGGTTATGGATAACTCATCAAACCCCATCGTCTGTCTTATATCGGATTTATTTGACTCAAGTTCGAGATTGGAAAACTCCTTTTTTAGAACTGCCCTGGCCAAGATCTTTCGAACTTAGTCTCATAAATCACATAGGATCTCTCCTAATCTATCAAGGATGATAGATCCCATCTAGATGCAGTCCTAATCCGACAGTGAACCTACCGCAGCCAATCTGCACTACAGGAACCCTTAGGGCCAATATTTATGTGCTCGTCAAACTACAGCAACCTCACCGTGATTAGCTGAGGCATCGCAAGTCTAAGTACTAGTCATACAACTGCAGCATCAAGTAAGTCACTGATGAGTGGATAGACATCCAAGTGACTTCTTGCTTTGGTCATGCTTAGTACTCTTGTTCTCTAACAAGCACTTGCACAATCACCCCAGTGTCGCCGCACTGTGGACTTAAGACTTGTCCATCAAAAAAAGTGATCTGTGCACTAATCTCATCGGATCGGTCACCGTCCTTCATGATGATCCTTCGATCAGAAGCAGTTCAGGAATTACCAAATGACACATGTCTTAAATTCTCAACTCTTGAGAATATGTGTTATTATCTCATTAATTCGTAGGACGATTCATGGACACATAATAACATGAATGAAAAGAAGACCCAATTTTATTGATGAATAAAATGATCAAGTACAATTGTTATATCCTAGAATTAATACAATGCGTCTGCCATATTGGCTTCTAGGGCATACTTCTAACAAGGGTGAGGTCTGGTATCTACAAATATTGAGTATGAAAACTACCTAATAACTATCGAGTCTTCTAAACAAATATGGGAAACCTTTAATATCTCTAAAGTATAAGTCAATGCTTCCCAAGCTACACACAATTCTACCATTGAAACTATAGTATCAAAGATCTTAACTCCATCTGCAGCTAGTAGAGCACCACTAGCACTCCTAATAACGAAGCCTGCTCCTCCAAAAGCACCTCTCTCTTGTACACTACCATCAAAGTTGACTTTGAAAAAATATGGGATGGTAGCTCCCAAGAGAAATAAGTTACTTCTCAAAATGCAGAAACGACATGGAAAGATCCATAAGTTTCTCCTACTATCAAAAGGATCTCTAAAGCAGTCGCATAGATAAACTCTTCAACCTGCATGGATGGTCTAAGAAGATCATTTTAGCACTTCGACTTATGCCTTGAAAAATACGGTCATTCCTAGCCATCCAAATATAATAAACAATATAACACATCATGACTTTCTCTGGTCTTCTATTATTATTTGAAATTCTCTCTTTAATAGCTTGAAGGAATTCATCAAGGGATAAAGTAGGGATGGGGGAGCGAGATTGGCCTCCATACTTAATGTTCTATTTTGTAGAATAACATGAGATGTAAATTTCTCTGTATTTGGACATAAGTCATAGTGACTCAAAATGTGAAGACCGCACTAATATAAAATACCTCAATATGGGAGCCGATGCCATGCAACTTCTTACATAAATAAAGCAATATTGGGATGAACATTCAACCTCCATACATAGTTAACGCCATGTTTTGGATGGGGTTTAGATAAAAAGAGCCTATACAAATCTAATACCATGATTGTCAACCTAGAAAATGGGCCCCATCCCTAGTTGTCAATACTATCACCGCTCGAGATTGAAATAGAGAGAACTCTATCCATTAACTCCTTTACAAAAATCTGACAGACTGGGGGTTGATTCTATTTTCTTTTACCAACTACTAAGAGATTTTTACCATTATGACTCGTAGAGAATTAGTGCCAACAGGGGTGGGCCACCATTTAAGAGAAGTGGATGATAACCATAGATCAGAAATGACATCAATGGATGGTTCATTACCAATGCACTATTTTTGGTTTGAATAGGCAACTAGAGTATAAAACAAATCATCCTCCATACTAGGGAGCTACTAGGAGGACAAAATGGAAAAGATAGAAGTCACCAAGATCCATATTTCAGCCTTATGAACGAACTTCGAAAGCCATCTAGAACTATTGTAACAAACCACTATATTATGTTGAAGATGGTCTCTTACCCATGATAGAGACCTCAAGGTATTGCCATGTTCTATCTGATTTCTTGATATAGAGGGAATTTTTTTGACTCACTTCTTGGTAAGAGTGTTAACCTTTAGGTTGGATTATTTTTGCTACTCTTTACTCAAAGTTTAACGAGACCCAGCTTCAATTTTTGGAGAATGAGACTAGCTCTCTCAAACAAGATAATATTACCAAGAAAATGATATTTCAAGTTTTGTATATGTGCGGTTAAGTTCTCTATATGAAAAATGTTCTAAAGTAATATGGAAAGACCTTCTTAGCCCTTGTTCTATATGTACATAAAAATACACTTTAATTATTGTTTGTGATACTTGTTCTGCTGTATTATTAAATGTATGACAAATAAAGATGCATTAATTTATGGTAGTTAAAAACTTCTTTCATACTAAGGATAGCATGGCTTCCAAATTGACGGCAGCATGTAAGTTTGAGTGAAAGTTTTGTATCATCTCATTGACTTAAAATTAAAACTTGGAAGATATCTAGATCCAACTAGTTTAAAGTAAAAGTATTTAACTCCATCAACGGTCGAGTTGGAATACTATACTCTTAATAAAAGCTGAGTGACTGTCACACTGATGAATGATAATAATGTTAGCAATGTATTTGACATTTATATCACACTAAAAGCTACTCTTAGAGAGATGATTATTGTCTCATCTTCTACTCTTTCTAGTTGTGAGCAAATGGTTATTAAACTTGGTTAATTATCCTTCATGTATTGATTATCTTCACTATATACTCTATCATACATAATATACCTATTGTTACTCCACTATATATATCTATGATGCCTTGTGCGCAGTACAAATTATCGTAGTATCCTATGTGCTAGACAAATTATCATATATCGTCAAAATTTTATATGCAAACCTACCTTCTATTATTATTTACTTGTCTCACATAGTTGACATGTTTATAGGCTTGAAGTATTTCTATAATACTTAGTTATGCACAAGATTTAAGACTTCTTCATATAATTGAAATAGAGTTACAAATGACTTGCCTAGGATATGAAGAATGAGGCTCCAAATGCTACTATGCTCATGAGAGAAAATAAAAAGGCCATACGTGAAGCTTGTGGAGATGTACTTTCACAATTAAATAATGTTGATGCTTGAAGAAATTGCATGGAAAGGTCTGGTTGAGGATTCAGAGATCAGAAGCATTTTTGATATGCTATATAGACTGTTGCATCTCAATCAATAGGACATTTGCTCTTAAAAGAATGACAATAAGCATGTTACCATTACATGTATTAAAGTTTGTCTCTTGGTGCAGAATACACTCTTTAGGTTGATAAACTTAAGATATGATAGTGGTCAAATGATCAGATATATGTGTTGCGTAAATGGTGTACTGAATCTATCGAGCACCTATTACTCAACCTCAAATCTATCAAATATTTTTTGGCTTCCCTTGAAACATGTCACTAAATTAAACTAAGGCGATGGCTAGGTATAGTAAGTTCTAGGTCAGTAGGCTAGCATGAGAAATGCATTTTGAAACAACTAACTCTAGATCATTTATTGTTGCATGGCGGCCATGGCATGGATGATTTTGAGAAAAATGAACTTGCTTATTTTTTCTTGTGAGGAGTCTAAGTCAATGATCAAGCTCAAGATAGTCTTCTTCTTTGTTGGGTCATAGGCATGGGTAGCACTGGGAAGGAAGAAAAAAAAGTTCAAGATCTAGCGAGCATAATTCTAGAGGTATGAGATGGATCATGATGATGACTATCTTGTTTCAAGCTAAAATGGGGATGACAATCTTCTTCTTTGTTTTGATAAGCGAATTTTAGGAGGTTTCTCTATTTCAACTAGTTGGCTAGTAGGTGTTGTAATTGACCCACATGAATTTGAAGCCTAAATTAACCTCCTCACTTTCTCCTCTACCCCCTCTCTCTTCCCCTTCTAGATCGGAGATTTTTCATTTCATTATCGTAGTGAAATGATAGCGGTTATGGCCATTATTTTCAAAAAATAAAAAGAAAATATGTTGTAGGTTTTTGAAGCAAGCATTTCAATAATAATTTATAAGTCAATTTAAATTGCAAGCTGCCCATGCAATGCATGCGCCTATCATCTAGTCTGCTAGTAGTACTCATAATTTATACTGCATTTTTCCTCTGCTATTGGTTTCTGTGGAGTGATTGATTAAAACCCCATTTGATTTTGATGAGCTCAAAGCATTTGAGTATATCTTGTGATTACTAATGAATTCAATTGAGTGTTTCAGTGAAAATCCTGTCCAAGTGTCTCTAGATTTGGTTCATAGTATTTTGGATAAGGTAAGAAGTCTGCTGAACCAAAGTCTGAGACTCGAGTCGACTCTCGAGTATCACGAGTCGACTCCAAGCGTATCAAGTTCACTGGCACGAGCTCGAGTCGACTCCAGATCAGTACGAGTCGACTCCGACTGAGAACAGACAGAAGGACAGAAAGCTTCAACTCAGAAACTGTCAACGAGTCGACTCCCGAAGTGCGCGAGTCGACTCCAATGTTCAACGAGTCGACTCCAGGGTAGTAAGAGTCGACTCCAAGAGAAACACAAAGAAAAGTCAGAGAGCAGTTTTCGGGTCTGAGATTCGAGTCGACTCCAGTGGAACGCGAGTCGACTCCGATGGTTGGCAGGTCGACTCCAAAGAAGGTAAGAGTCGACTCTCAGAGGAACACAAGGAAAAAGTCAGAGAACGATTTTTGGACTCTGAGATTCGAGTCGACTCCCGCAGTACGCGAGTCGACTCCGAGACTGAGCGACCATCAACAGACAGAAGACCATGTTACTGCCTCTGAGATTCGAGTCGACTCACAGACAGCTCGAGTCGACTCCGAGACAAGCTTCACGTCAAAAGGCAGAAGACCAACTTTCGGAAACTGAGAGCCGAGTCGACTCCAAGGAAGTTCGAGTCGACTCCAAGACTGGATGAGCCAAAAGACAGAGAATCGGGAGTTCGGGCTCTGAGATTCGAGTCGACTCCCAGGACAGTCGAGTCGACTCGAGTGGACAAAATTCAAAATTGGATCCACGGACTTCAGTGGATGAGCCGACTCCAAAATTGCCAGGTCAGCTCCAGAAGTTGGCGAGTCGACTCCAGGTCAAGACGAGTCGACTCCCAGTCAAGACGGCAACTTTAATTCAAATTTGGAACAGTTGCCGAGTCGACTCCGAAAAAGCGTGAGTCGACTCCTGCTACAGCCGAGTCGACTCCTGATCGCGCGAGTCGACTCCAACCCACCAACGGTCATATTGTCAGGCTGCGCAGAGTGTGCAGAACGGCCAGAAAAAGCAGAGTAACGGCTAGTTTCCGTGGGGGTTGGCTTAAATAGCCACAGAGGACTGTAGCAAGGTAGAGAACAGATATTCCACTCCAAGCATTCAAGTTTTCAAGCTCTCCAAGTGCTCTTAAACGAAAAAGGGAAGATCTGCATTTACTGCTCCAACAACTTCTTCCCAACAATCAAAGCTTCCTCCTCCTGCATTCAAGTCGACCACTCTTTCAAGAGGAGACCGGAGTTCCAGAAGCCATACCTCTTCACCAGCTTAAAAGCGTTTGAGGGCTTCTAACTCCTTTACGATTATATTGTTTTAAATCTGCTTTTTGAGAAGCTATTTTCTGTTTTCTTCTATCTCTTGTATTTACTTGATTCAATCGGGGGATTGAATCAAGGGGTTTAAGGTTGGTTGGTGAGCCAAGTTAAAACCAACGTGTGTAAGGGTTTGATTGTGAGCCCGGGAAAACAATCGGGGTTGGTTCTAGTCGGTGAGCCTGGAAAAACCGACCGAGTTCGTTGTGAGCTCGTAAAACAACAAGTTTGGTTGTGAGCTTGCAAAACAACCGGCTGTAATCCAAGGGGGTTATAGTGAAATTCCCAAGTGAGACTTGGGGAGTGGACGTAGGAGCAAGGGTTAGCTCCGAACCACTATAAAACTTTGTGTTTGTAGTGCATTGTCTCTCATCTTCTTCCCCGCACATTACTCACAGCACTAGGCTTTAATTAAATAACTTGCTATAGTTTTTAATTAATCATCCACAAAGTTTTAATTAGCCAAATTATTTTAAAAACCCAATTCACCCCCCCCCTCTTGGGTTGTCTATCTGGGCAACAAGTGGTATCAGAGCCAAAAACTCTTCCACTCAAGAGTTAAAAGATCAAAATGACAACCCCATTTGGATCTTCTCACATTGAGGGTCAGTCCACCCAAAGACCCCCTTTCTTCAATGGATCTGACTACTCATACTGGAAGGCTAGGATGAGAATATTCATCCAAGCCCAAGACTATGAGATGTGGTCCATTGTAGTAAATGGGCCATACATCCCATCCATTTACGTAGATGGTGTTAAGGTACCTAAACTAGAAATGGACTGGGATGAACATGACATGAGGAAGGCACAATTAAACTCTAAAGCAATGAATGTCTTCTATTGTGCCTTAGACCGTAATGAATTCAATAGGATTTCAACTTGTAATTCAGCAAAAGAAATTTGGGACAGACTTGAAGTGACCCATGAGGGCACGAATCAAGTCAAGGAATCCAAAATAAACATCTTGGTTCATAAATATGAACTATTTAAAATGGATTCAAATAAAACAATCACATCCATGTTCACTAGGTTTACTGATATTGTCAATGGTCTAAAAAGCCTTGGCAAGAACTATACTAACAGTGAGCTTGTCAGGAAAATCCTTCGGTGTCTACCGAGGTCGTGGGAAGCTAAAGTGACAGCAATCCAAGAAGCCAAGGACTTGAACAAGCTACCACTTGAGGAGCTTCTTGGATCCCTCATGACGCACGAGCTCACCATGAAACAACACAACGAGGAAGAGTCCTCCCATAAGAAAAAGGTAATAGCCCTTAAATCTACTTCTTCTAACAAGGACTTGTCTTGCAGCAGCAGCAGTGAAGAAGAAGAAGATGAGGAAGATGGTGGTGAGGCTCTTCTTGTGCGCAAGTTCAAGAAATTCATCAACCACAAGAAGTCCTATCATCAAAGGAGAGGCCCCTCAAATTCCTACCGCAAAGACAAAGGTAAGGAAAGGGAAAATGAGGGGATTGGTTGTTACGAGTGCAAGAAGCCGGGTCACATAAGAGCGGAGTGCCCCTTATTGAAGAAGGGGAGTAAGTACAAGAAGAAAAAGGCACTTGTCACTACCCTATCGGACTCCGACTCATCATCCTCCTCATCAGATGATGAACAAGAAGAGAAGGCCAATTTCTGTTTCATGGCCAACGAAAACGAGTAACTTCCGACACGCATCCTGATTTTTCTTTTGATGAACTTTATGATGCATTTAATGAATTAATGGTAGAATATAAGGCTATAAATCTTAAGAATAAAGAACTGAAAATAACTAATCAATCATACCTACATAAATACGATAAATTAGTTAAGGATAAGGATTTAATCACCAAAGAAAATATAGAACTTAAAACAAGCAACCAACTTTTAACTCAAAAGACCAACACCTTAACTAAAGAAAATGAAAAACTAACTAAGGAATTTTCAGAACTTAAAAAATATAAACAAACCTTAGATAAGGATCTTACTAAAGAACTTAATGATCTAAAAGCCGAAAATCTGACACTAACTAAAGAACTTAACAAATACAAACCCTTAGTTGAAAGATTTACCTATAGTTCTGAAAAATTAAACATGATACTAAATAGTCAACGTGCAGTGTTTAATAAAGCCGGTTTAGGATATAAACCAAGGAATAAGCAAAAACTTCTTAGTAACTTCTTTGTTAAAGCTGGGGAAAGAAAAACTAAGAAAATAACCTGCTTTTGTTGTGGTACAGTAGGCCATAAAGCAAATGTATGTAATTTTAGGAAAAGTAAAACTAAAAGAAAAATTAAAAGGGTATGGGTTCCAAAAGGAACCAACTTGACTAACCATGAAGGACCCAAGAAAACTTGGGTACCTAAGATGACATGATTTGCTTGTGTAGGAGTGTCTTGCAGCCAAGGTCAATAAAAATTGCTGGTATTTGGATAGTGGCTGCTCAAGGCACATGACGGGTGATAAAGACCAATTTTTCACCCTTGAAGCTAAGAAGGGAGGTGCTGTGACGTTTGGAGACAACAACCAAGGTCACATCATTGGTATTGGTAAAGTTCAAATCACCCCTTCTACTTTTATAGATAATGTTAGATATGTTGATGGTCTTAAGCATAACTTGTTAAGCATCAGTCAATTATGTGATAAAGGATATGATGTTATGTTTAAACCATCACTATGTATTATAACAAATCCTAATGATAATAGCTTAGTTTTTAAAGGGATTAGACGTGGAAATGTATATGTTGTAGACCTAGAAGATCTTGCAAAACATAACCAATGTCTAGTTGTAAATGAAACTAAAGATAATGATGCTAGTTGGTTATGGCACCGTAAGTTAGGTCATGCAAGCATGGACACAATAACTAAATTAGTTAAAAGAGACTCCGTGATAGGTTTGCCAAAATTAAAATTTGAAAAGAACAAAATATGTGAAGCATGTCAATTTGGCAAACAATCTAGGAACTCTTTTAAATCCATAAAATGTGTCTCTACCTCTAGGCCTCTAGAATTATTACACATGGACCTATTTGGTCCAACTAGAACAACAAGCCTAGGTGGAAATAAATATGGTCTAGTCATAGTAGATGATTACTCTAGGTACACATGGGTCAGGTTTCTAGCACATAAGGACTAAGCATTTTCAATGTTTAAAAAGTTCCATAAGGAAGTAACAAATGCTAGAGAGTCTTCAGTCATAGCCATTAGAAGTGACCATGGTACCGAATTCGAAAATCAATTATTTGATGAATTTTGTAGTAAAAAGGGGATAACCCATAATTTTTCTGCACCTAGGACACCACAACAAAATGGAGTTGTGGAAAGGAAGAATAGAACTCTAGAGAAAATGGCTAGAACGATGTTATGTGAAAGTAACCTCCCTAAGTACTTTTGGGGAGAAGCCATTAATACTTCTTGCCATATATTAAATAGAGTTTTATTAAGACCCATTATAAAGAAAACACCTTATGAACTGTGGAAAAACAGAAAACCAAAAGTTAACTATTTTCATGTTTTTGGATGTAGGTGTTTTGTACATAATAATGGGAAAGATAATCTAGGAAAATTTGATCCTAAATCTGATGAAGGAATATTCCTAGGTTATTCTACAACTAGTAAAGCCTATAGAATCTTTAATAAAAGAACCCTAGTTATAGAAGAATCTATACATGTTGTTTTTGATGACTCTAGTGACATCTCATCTAGTAAGAAGGTTAATTTTGATGATGATATTGAAATACTTGAAGAAAAGATAGATGAGATGGGATTACAAGATGATAATCAAAAGTTGATTGAAGGAGAATCGTCAAACCAAGAGCCTATAGTGGATCATGGGCTAGCTAAAGCTTGGAGGTATGCTCACGGGCATCCTAAGGAACTAATTCTAGATGATCCATCACAACCGGTTAGGACTAGAGCATCCCTTAGGAATTTGAATAATCATCTAGCTTTTGTTTCACACTTTGAGCCCAAACATATAGAAGAAGCCGAAAATGATGTAAATTGGATAAATGCAATGCAAGAAGAACTAAATCAATTTACTAGAAACAAGGTTTGGGATCTAGTGGAGAGACCTTCTGAATATCCAATTATAGGTACTAAATGGATATATAAAATAAGCTAGATGAAAATGGAATTGTTATAAGGAATAAGGCTAGACTAGTAGCAAAGGGTTATGATCAAGAAGAAGGCATAGATTTTGATGAAACCTTTGCTCCCGTAGCTAGACTTGAGGCAATTAGACTTCTATTAGCATATGCATGCTCTAAGGACTTCAAACTATATCAAATGGATGTAAAGAGTGCTTTTCTAAATGGGTTTATTAATGAGGAGGTGTATGTAGAACAACCTCCTGGTTTTGAAAATCATCAATACCCTAATCATGTGTGTTGCTGGTGGTCCAAACCGAGAACGATTGACACAGCGGTGTGAACGGGGTTCCGTCTGAGTTGTTTTGGTTGGTGTTGGTTACGCTCCACCTTCCACCGGAAAACCTGCGAGCAAGCCTCGCACCACCACTGGGGTAGTGGGGGCCCTCCGACGATCAAGTCAGAGGAGATTGGAGGAGAAGGAGAGATAATAATAGCAAGCAAGAGAGTGCTCTGGAAGATATTGCTTACCCCCCTTCTTCCCCCAGCCGCATATATACCTGGCTGGGGGGTCTCTCAGGGGGGTTTGTCATCGTGGGGCGCGATGGAGTGGCCACTGACATGGCCGTTACAGGGCGTCGTGGAGCAGCGCTGGGTACGGCCATGACAGGGCGTAGTGGAGTTCCGCTTTGTACGGTTGATACAGGAGATCGTGGAACAGTATCGGATACAGCCGTTGCAGGGAGTAGTGGAGCAGGAGGCCTCGGCGTGCCTCTGGGAAGCAGCCTGTCGTTATCAAGAGATCTCCGACTCGGGGTCGGAGTGCTGGATCAGGGGGCAGCCGACTCGGGGTCGGGCTGCGTTGCTGAGGACATCCGACTTGGGGTCGGATTGCTAGATTAAGGGGCAGCCGACTCGGGGTCGGGCTGCGAAGCCGAAGATGTCCGACTCGGGGCCGGACTGCTGGATCGAAGGGCAGCCGACTCGAGGTCGGGCTGTGGAGCCGAAGATGTCCGACTCGGGGTCGGATTGCTGAATCGAAGGGCAGCCGACTCGAGGTCGGGCTGTGGAGCCGAAGATGTCCGACTCGGGGTCGGATTGCTGGATCAAAGGACAGCCGTAGTCTTCATGGGCGCGCGTGCCGGTCACGTGGAGCATGGCGGCTTAGTTCCCCCGTAACAGTAGCCCCCCACTTCCGAGCCTGGAACCAGAAGGGAAACGGGTGAAGGGAGTGATGCTTCGAGATTGCCGCCATCCCTCGGAGAGGCGCGCGCGCTTCGAGCTCCCCGCCTTCTTTATGGCGTATGGCGGTTGTTGCTGATCTGGCAGTCTGAGGATTTCGGCGGACATCCTTCCTTAATGGTGTCGATTCGCCTTTGGGGTGCGAGCGACCCTTCGGCGGCCAGGCGGTACAGGCCTATCGTCAGTCCGCCGAGTTCACCCGTGATATGTCGGAGGCGGTACGGGCCTATCGTCAGTCTGACGAGTTCGTCCGTGACGCGTCGGACGCGGGGTCCGAATCCTTCATCTTAGGCTTCGAGGAGGGCCTGGCCAGGGTGTCGGCTAAGTACCCCGAAGTTGACCTGAGTGGGATTTCCCTTCTCGACTCCTCTCCGGCGCCATCGCCTGCTGATTCTCCTACCGCCTCCCTACCCCCTGCGGACGAGCCCGACGCTCCCGACCCGGGGGTTCCTCCAAGCTGACCTCTTGTACCTTTCGTTGTCCTCTTTTTTTTGTATGTCGGCGTTTTGCCAAATTGTATGGGCCTTGGCCCTGAAACAATGAAAATTAATACAAGTCGAATGTTTCTTCATCTCGCTTTCGTCCTCCTCTTTTTTTCTTTTAACCTCTGGCAGCGGTTCTTGCCGACTCCTGGACTTCTCGAAGTTCTTCCGGCCCTAAGCCAGGCATCCGAGGGTTGAGGCCTCAGGAAATTCTCTCCGGCGCTTAAGCCAGGGCATCCGAGGGTTAGGCCTCAGGAAATTTGCTTCCGGCCACTAAGCCAGGATCGAGGGTTAGGCGCTACGATTAAATCTGTGCCGGGCGGCTAAGCCAGGGCATCCTGAGGGTTAGGCCTCAGAATAATTCTTCCTGGGCACTAAGCCAGGCCATCCGAGGGTTAAGGCCTCAGGAAATTCTTCCGGCACTAAGCCAGGCGATCCGTAGGGTTTAGGCCTCAGGAAATTCTTTCCGGCCGCTAAGCAGGCATCCGAGGGTTAGGGCTGCGTCTTAGAAATTCTTCCGGCACAAAGCCAGGCATCCGAGGGTCTAGGCCTCAGGAAATATCTTCCGGCGCTAAGCCAGGCATCCGAGGGTAGGCCTAAGGAAATTCTTCCGGCACTAAGCCGCGGCACCGAGGGTAGCCTCGGAAATTCTTCCGCACTTAACCAGGCATCCGAGGGTTAGGCCCTCAGGAAATTTTTCCGGCACTAAGCCAGGCCATCCGAGGTTAGGCCTCAGGAATTTTCTTCCGCACTAAGGGCCAGGCATCCGGAGGGTTAGGCCTCAGGA